>NW_026776703.1:0-69074 GCF_030936135.1 Gavia stellata | reverse complement strand
TTCAATCTGGCCAGAGCTCAACACCGAAATGCGAACGTCCAAGGATTGCTCCTACACTAAAGGTGCCAGCCCTGAAAGCTTCTGTGCTGGTCCTCATCTCCCACTGGTAACCTCTCAAACGAACCACAAACACTTGGGCTCTGAACTTGTTTAGTCTACTAAAACTTCCAACGTACACAGCCTCTCCTGCTCAATCTGGCCAGAGCTCAACTCCGAAATTGCGAACGTCCAGCGATTGCTCCTACACTAAAGGTGCCAGCCCTGAAAGCTCTTGCTGGTCCTCATCTCCCACTGGTAACCTCTCAAACGAACCACAAACACTTGGGCTCTGAACTTGTTTAGCCTACCTAAAACTTCCAACGTACACAGCCTCTCCTGCTCAATCTGCCCAAAATTCACCAACGAAATTGCGAACGTCCAGCGATTGCTCCTACACTAAAGGTGCCAGCCCTGAAAGCTCTTGCTGGTCCTCATCTCCCACTGGTAACCTCTCAACCGAACCACAAACACTCGGGCTCTGAACTTGTTTAGCCTACTAAAACTTCCAACGTACACAGCCTCTCCTGCTCAATCTGGCCAAAATTCACCAACGAAATTGCGAACGTCCAGCGATTGCTCCCTACACTGAGGGTGCCAGCCCTGAAAGCTCTTGCTGGTCCTCATCTCCCACTGGTAACCTCTCAAACGAACCACAAACACTTGGGCTCTGAACTTGTTTAGCCTACTAAAACTTCCAACGTACACAGCCTCTCCTGCTCAATCTGGCCAGAGCTCAACTCCGAAATTGCGAACGTTCCAGCGATTGCTCCTACACTAAAGGTGCCCAGCCCTGAAAGCTCTTGCTGGTCCTCATCTCCCACTTGTAACCTCTCAAACGAACCACAAACACTTGGGCTCTGAACTTGTTTAGCCTACTAAAACTTCCAACGTACGCAGCCTCTCCTGCTCAATCTGGCCAAAATTCACCAACGAAATTGCGAACGTCCAGCGATTGCTCCTACACTAAAGGTGCCAGCCCTGAAAGCTCTTGCTGGTCCTCATCTCCCACTGGTAACCTCTCAAACGAACCACAAACACTTGGGCTCCTGAACTTGTTTAGCCTACTAAAACTTCCAACGTACACAGCCTCTCCTGCTCAATCTGGCCAAAATTCACCAACGAAATTGCGAACGTCCAGCGATTGCTCCTACACTAAAGGTGCCAGCCCTGAAAGCTCTTGCTGGTCCTCATCTCCCACTGGTAACCTCTCAAACGAACCACAAACACTCGGGCTCTGAACTTGTTTAGCCTACTAAAACTTCCAACGTACACAGCCTCTCCTGCTCAATCTGGCCAAAATTCACCAACGAAATTGCGAACGTCCAGCGATTGCTCCTACACTAAAGGTGCCAGCCCTGAAAGCCTCTTGCTGGTCTCCTCATCTCCCACTGGTAACCTCTCAAACGAACCACAAACACTTGGGCTCTGAACTTGTTTAGCCTACTAAAACTTCCAACGTACACAGCCTCTCCTGCTCATTCTGGCCAGAGCTCAACTCCGAAATGGCGAACGTCCAGCGATTGCTCCTACACTAAAGGTGCCAGCCCTGAAAGCTCTTGCTGGTCCTCATCTCCCACTGGTAACCTCTCAAACGAACCACAAACACTTGGCCTCTGAACTTGTTTAGCCTACTAAAACTTCCTCAACGTACACAGCCTCTCCTGCTCAATCTGCCCAAAATTCACCAACGAAATTGCGAACGTCCAGCGATTGCTCCTACACTAAAGGTGCCAGCCCTGAAAGCTCTTGCTGGTCCTCATCTCCCACTGGTAACCTCTCAAACGAACCACAAACACTCGGGCTCTGAACTTGGTTAGCCTACTAAAACTTCCAACGTACACAGCCTCTCCTGCTCAATCTGGCCAAAATTCACCAACGAAATTGCGAACGTCCAGCGATTGCTCCTACACTAAAGGTGCCAGCCCTGAAAGCTCTTGCTGGTCCTCATCTCCCACTGGTAACCTCTCAAACGAACCACAAACACTTGGGCTCTGAACTTGTTTAGCCTACTAAAACTTCCAACGTACACAGCCTCTCCTGCTCAATCTGGCCAGAGCTCAACTCCGAAATTGCGAACGTCCAGGGATTGCTCCTACACTAAAGGTGCCAGCCCTGAAAGCTCTTGCTGGTCCTCATCTCCCACTGGTAACCTCTCAAACGAACCACAAACACTTGGGCTCTGAACTTGTTTAGCCTACTAAAACTTCCAACGTACACAGCCTCTCCTGCTCAATCTGGCCAGAGCTCAACACTGAAATTGCGAACGTTCAAGGATTGGTCCTACACTAAAGGTGCCAGCCCTGAAAGCTCTTGCTGGTCCTCATCTCCCACTGGTAACCTCTCAAACGAACCACAAACACTTGGGCTCTGAACTTGTTTAGCCTACTAAAACTTCCAACGTACACAGCCTCTCCTGCTCAATCTGGCCAAAATTCACCAACGAAATTGCGAACGTCCAGCGATTGCTCCTACACTAAAGGTGCCAGCCCTGAAAGCTCTTGCTGGTCCTCATCTCCCACTGGTAACCTCTCAAACGAACCACAAACACTCGGGCTCTGAACTTGTTTAGCCTACTAAAACTTCCAACGTACACAGCCTCTCCTGCTCAATCTGGCCAAAATTCACCAACGAAATTGCGAACGTCCAGCGATTGCTCCTACACTAAAGGTGCCAGCCCTGAAAGCTCTTGCTGGTCCTCATCTCCCACTGGTAACCTCTCAAACGAACCACAAACACTTGGGCTCTGAACTTGTTTAGCCTACTAAAACTTCCAACGTACACAGCCTCTCCTGCTCAATCTGGCCAGAGCTCAACTCCGAAATTGCGAACGTCCAGGGATTGCTCCTACACTAAAGGTGCCAGCCCTGAAAGCTCTTGCTGGTCCTCATCTCCCACTGGTAACCTCTCAAACGAACCACAAACACTTGGGCTCTGAACTTGTTTAGCCTACTAAAACTTCCAACGTACACAGCCTCTCCTGCTCAATCTGGCCAGAGCTCAACACTGAAATTGCGAACGTTCAAGGATTGGTCCTACACTAAAGGTGCCAGCCCTGAAAGCTCTTGCTGGTCCTCATCTCCCACTGGTAACCTCTCAAACGAACCACAAACACTTGGCCTCTGAACTTGTTTAGCCTACTAAAACTTCCAACGTACACAGCCTCTCCTGCTCAATCTGCCCAAAATTCAACACCGAAATTGCGAACGTCCAGGGATTGCTCCTACACTAAAGGTGCCAGCCCTGAAAGCTCTTGCTGGTCCTCATCTCCCACTGGTAACCTCTCAAACGAACCACAAACACTTGGCCTCTGAACTTGTTTAGCCTACTAAAACTTCCAACGTACACAGCCTCTCCTGCTCAATCTGGCCAGAGCTCAACTCCGAAATGGCGAACGTCCAGCGATTGCTCCTACACTAAAGGTGCCAGCCCTGAAAGCTCTTGCTGGTCCTCATCTCCCACTGGTAACCTCTCAAACGAACCACAAACACTTGGCCTCTGAACTTGTTTAGCCTACTAAAACTTCCAACGTACACAGCCTCTCCTGCTCAATCTGCCCAA
Organism: Gavia stellata; assembly: GCF_030936135.1. Taxonomy (NCBI): domain Eukaryota; kingdom Metazoa; phylum Chordata; class Aves; order Gaviiformes; family Gaviidae; genus Gavia; species Gavia stellata. The sequence continues at coordinate 65,477 of NW_026776703.1, read as the reverse complement.
AATACACCAACGAAATTGCGAACGTCCAGCGATTGCTCCTACACTAAAGGTGCCAGCCCTGAAAGCTCTTGCTGGTCCTCATCTCCCACTGGTAACCTCTCAAACGAACCACAAACACTCGGGCTCTGAACTTGTTTAGCCTACTAAAACTTCCAACGTACACAGCCTCTCCTGCTCAATCTGGCCAAAATTCACCAACGAAATTGCGAACGTCCAGCGATTGCTCCTACACTAAAGGTGCCAGCCCTGAAAGCTCTTGCTGGTCCTCATCTCCCACTGGTAACCTCTCAAACGAACCACAAACACTTGGGCTCTGAACTTGTTTAGCCTACTAAAACTTCCAACGTACACAGCCTCTCCTGCTCAATCTGGCCAGAGCTCAACTCCGAAATTGCGAACGTCCAGCGATTGCTCCTACACTAAAGGTGCCAGCCCTGAAAGCTCTTGCTGGTCCTCATCTCCCACTGGTAACCTCTCAAACGAACCACAAACACTTGGGCTCTGAACTTGTTTAGCCTACTAAAACTTCCAACGTACACAGCCTCTCCTGCTCAATCTGGCCAAAATTCACCAACGAAATTGCGAACGTCCAGGGATTGCTCCTACACTAAAGGTGCCGGCCCTGAAAGCTCTTGCTGGTCCTCATCTCCCACTGGTAACCTCTCAAACGAACCACAAACACTTGGCCTCTGAACTTGTTTAGCCTACTAAAACTTCCAACGTACACAGCCTCTCCTGCTCAATCTGGCCAGAGCTCAACTCCGAAATTGCGAACGTCCAGCGATTGCTCCTACACTAAAGGTGCCAGCCCTGAAAGCTCTTGCTGGTCCTCATCTCCCACTGGTAACCTCTCAAACGAACCACAAACACTTGGGCTCTGAACTTGTTTAGCCTACTAAAACTTCCAACGTACACAGCCTCTCCTGCTCAATCTGGCCAGAGCTCAACTCCGAAATGGCGAACGTCCAGCGATTGCTCCTACACTAAAGGTGCCAGCCCTGAAAGCTCTTGCTGGTCCTCATCTCCCACTGGTAACCTCTCAAACGAACCACAAACACTTGGCCTTTGAACTTGTTTAGCCTACTAAAACTTCCAACGTACACAGCCTCTCCTGCTCAATCTGGCCAAAATTCACCAACGAAATTGCGAACGTCCAGCGATTGCTCCTACACTAAAGGTGCCAGCCCTGAAAGCTCTTGCTGGTCCTCATCTCCCACTGGTAACCTCTCAAACGAACCACAAACACTTGGGCTCTGAACTTGTTTAGCCTACTAAAACTTCCAACGTACACAGCCTCTCCTGCTCAATCTGGCCAGAGCTCAACTCCGAAATGGCGAACGTCCAGCGATTGCTCCTACACTAAAGGTGCCAGCCCTGAAAGCTCTTGCTGGTCCTCATCTCCCACTGGTAACCTCTCAAACGAACCACAAACACTTGGGCTCTGAACTTGTTTAGCCTACTAAAACTTCCAACGTACACAGCCTCTCCTGCTCAATCTGGCCAAAATTCACCAACGAAATTGCGAACGTCCAGGGATTGCTCCTACACTAAAGGTGCCAGCCCTGAAAGCTCTTGCTGGTCCTCATCTCCCACTGGTAACCTCTCAAACGAACCACAAACACTTGGGCTCTGAACTTGTTTAGCCTACTAAAACTTCCAACGTACACAGCCTCTCCTGCTCAATCTGGCCAGAGCTCAACTCCGAAATTGCGAACGTCCAGCGATTGCTCCTACACTAAAGGTGCCAGCCCTGAAAGCTCTTGCTGGTCCTCATCTCCCACTGGTAACCTCTCAAACGAACCACAAACACTTGGGCTCTGAACTTGTTTAGCCTACTAAAACTTCCAACGTACACAGCCTCTCCTGCTCAATCTGGCCAAAATTCACCAACGAAATTGCGAACGTCCAGCGATTGCTCCTACACTAAAGGTGCCAGCCCTGAAAGCTCTTGCTGGTCCTCATCTCCCACTGGTAACCTCTCAAACGAACCACAAACACTTGGGCTCTGAACTTGTTTAGCCTACTAAAACTTCCAACGTACACAGCCTCTCCTGCTCAATCTGCCCAAAATTCACCAACGAAATTGCGAACGTCCAGCGATTGCTCCTACACTAAAGGTGCCAGCCCTGAAAGCTCTTGCTGGTCCTCATCTCCCACTGGTAACCTCTCAAACGAACCACAAACACTTGGCCTCTGAACTTGTTTAGCCTACTAAAACTTCCAACGTACACAGCCTCTCCTGCTCAATCTGGCCAAAATTCACCAACGAAATTGTGAACGTCCAGGGATTGCTCCTACACTAAAGGTGCCAGCCCTGAAAGCTCTTGCTGGTCCTCATCTCCCACTGGTAACCTCTCAAACGAACCACAAACACTTGGGCTCTGAACTTGTTTAGCCTACTAAAACTTCCAACGTACACAGCCTCTCCTGCTCAATCTGGCCAGAGCTCAACACCGAAATTGCGAACGTCCAGGGATTGCTCCTACACTAAAGGTGCCAGCCCTGAAAGCTCTTGCTGGTCCTCATCTCCCACTGGTAACCTCTCAAACGAACCACAAACACTTGGGCTCTGAACTTGTTTAGCCTACTAAAACTTCCAACGTACACAGCCTCTCCTGCTCAATCTGGCCAGAGCTCAACACCGAAATTGCGAACGTCCAAGGATTGCTCCTACACTAAAGGTGCCAGCCCTGAAAGCTCTTGCTGGTCCTCATCTCCCACTGGTAACCTCTCAAACGAACCACAAACACTTGGGCTCTGAACTTGTTTAGCCTACTAAAACTTCCAACGTACACAGCCTCTCCTGCTCAATCTGGCCAAAATTCACCAACGAAATTGCGAACGTCCAGCGATTGCTCCTACACTAAAGGTGCCAGCCCTGAAAGCTCTTGCTGGTCCTCATCTCCCACTGGTAACCTCTCAAACGAACCACAAACACTTGGGCTCTGAACTTGTTTAGCCTACTAAAACTTCCAACGTACACAGCCTCTCCTGCTCAATCTGGCCAAAATTCACCAACGAAATTGCGAACGTCCAGCGATTGCTCCTACACTAAAGGTGCCAGCCCTGAAAGCTCTTGCTGGTCCTCATCTCCCACTGGTAACCTCTCAAACGAACCACAAACACTTGGCCTCTGAACTTGTTTAGCCTACTAAAACTTCCAACGTACACAGCCTCTCCTGCTCAATCTGGCCAGAGCTCAACTCCGAAATTGCGAACGTCCAGGGATTGCTCCTACACTAAAGGTGCCAGCCCTGAAATCTCTTGCTGGTCCTCATCTCCCACTGGTAACCTCTCAAACGAACCACAAACACTTGGGCTCTGAACTTGTTTAGCCTACTAAAACTTCCAACGTACACAGCCTCTCCTGCTCAATCTGGCCAAAATTCACCAACGAAATTGCGAACGTCCAGGGATTGCTCCTACACTAAAGGTGCCAGCCCTGAAAGCTCTTGCTGGTCCTCATCTCCCACTGGTAACCTCTCAAACGAACCACAAACACTTGGGCTCTGAACTTGTTTAGCCTACTAAAACTTCCAACGTACACAGCCTCTCCTGCTCAATCTGGCCAGAGCTCAACTCCGAAATTGCGAACGTCCAGGGATTGCTCCTACACTAAAGGTGCCAGCCCTGAAAGCTCTTGCTGGTCCTCATCTCCCACTGGTAACCTCTCAAACGAACCACAAACACTTGGCCTCTGAACTTGTTTAGCCTACTAAAACTTCCAACGTACACAGCCTCTCCTGCTCAATCTGGCCAAAATTCACCAACGAAATTGCGAACGTCCAAGGATTGCTCCTACACTAAAGGTGCCAGCCCTGAAAGCTCTTGCTGGTCCTCATCTCCCACTGGTAACCTCTCAAACGAACCACAAACACTTGGGCTCTGAACTTGTTTAGCCTACTAAAACTTCCAACGTACACAGCCTCTCCTGCTCAATCTGGCCAAAATTCACCAACGAAATTGCGAACGTCCAGGGATTGCTCCTACACTAAAGGTGCCAGCCCTGAAAGCTCTTGCTGGTCCTCATCTCCCACTGGTAACCTCTCAAACGAACCACAACCACTTGGGCTCTGAACTTGTTTAGCCTACTAAAACTTCCAACGTACACAGCCTCTCCTGCTCAATCTGGCCAGAGCTCAACTCCGAAATTGCGAACGTCCAGCGATTGATCCTACACTAAAGGTGCTAGCCCTGAAAGCTCTTGCTGGTCCTCATCTCCCACTGGTAACCTCTCAAACGAACCACAAACACTTGGGCTCTGAACTTGTTTAGCCTACTAAAACTTCCAACGTACACAGCCTCTCCTGCTCAATCTGGCCAGAGCTCAACTCCGAAATGGCGAACGTCCAGGGATTGCTCCTACACTAAAGGTGCCAGCCCTGAAAGCTCTTGCTGGTCCTCATCTCCCACTGGTAACCTCTCAAACGAACCACAAACACTTGGGCTCTGAACTTGTTTAGCCTACTAAAACTTCCAACGTACACAGCCTCTCCTGCTCAATCTGCCCAAAATTCAACACCGAAATTGCGAACGTCCAGCGATTGCTCCTACACTAAAGGTGCCAGCCCTGAAAGCTCTTGCTGGTCCTCATCTCCCACTGGTAACCTCTCAAACGAACCACAAACACTTGGGCTCTGAACTTGTTTAGCCTACTAAAACTTCCAACGTACACAGCCTCTCCTGCTCAATCTGGCCAGAGCTCAACTCCGAAATGGCGAACGTCCAGCGATAGCTCCTACACTAAAGGTGCCAGCCCTGAAAGCTCTTGCTGGTCCTCATCTCCCACTGGTAACCTCTCAAACGAACCACAAACACTTGGCCTCTGAACTTGTTTAGCCTACTAAAACTTCCAACGTACACAGCCTCTCCTGCTCAATCTGGCCAAAATTCACCAACGAAATTGCGAACGTCCAGCGATTGCTCCTACACTAAAGGTGCCAGCCCTGAAAGCTCTTGCTGGTCCTCATCTCCCACTGGTAACCTCTCAAACGAACCACAAACACTTGGGCTCTGAACTTGTTTAGCCTACTAAAACTTCCAACGTACACAGCCTCTCCTGCTCAATCTGGCCAAAATTCACCAACGAAATTGCGAACGTCCAGGGATTGCTCCTACACTAAAGGTGCCAGCCCTGAAAGCTCTTGCTGGTCCTCATCTCCCACTGGTAACCTCTCAAACGAACCACAAACACTTGGGCTCTGAACTTGTTTAGCCTACTAAAACTTCCAACGTACACAGCCTCTCCTGCTCAATCTGCCCAAAATTCAACACCGAAATTGCGAACGTCCAGGGATTGCTCCTACACTAAAGGTGCCAGCCCTGAAAGCTCTTGCTGGTCCTCATCTCCCACTGGTAACCTCTCAAACGAACCACAAACACTTGGGCTCTGAACTTGTTTAGCCTACTAAAACTTCCAACGTACACAGCCTCTCCTGCTCAATCTGGCCAGAGCTCAACTCCGAAATGGCGAACGTCCAGCGATTGCTCCTACACTAAAGGTGCCAGCCCTGAAAGCTCTTGCTGGTCCTCATCTCCCACTGGTAACCTCTCAAACGAACCACAAACACTTGGGCTCTGAACTTGTTTAGCCTACTAAAACTTCCAACGTACACAGCCTCTCCTGCTCAATCTGGCCAAAATTCACCAACGAAATTGCGAACGTCCAGCGATTGCTCCTACACTAAAGGTGCCAGCCCTGAAAGCTCTTGCTGGTCCTCATCTCCCACTGGTAACCTCTCAAACGAACCACAAACACTTGGCCTCTGAACTTGTTTAGCCTACTAAAACTTCCAACGTACACAGCCTCTCCTGCTCAATCTGGCCAGAGCTCAACTCCGAAATTGCGAACGTCCAGCGATTGCTCCTACACTAAAGGTGCCAGCCCTGAAAGCTCTTGCTGGTCCTCATCTCCCACTGGTAACCTCTCAAACGAACCACAAACACTTGGGCTCTGAACTTGTTTAGCCTACTAAAACTTCCAACGTACACAGCCTCTCCTGCTCAATCTAGCCAAAATTCACCAACGAAATTGCGAACGTCCAGGGATTGCTCCTACACTAAAGGTGCCAGCCCTGAAAGCTCTTGCTGGTCCTCATCTCCCACTGGTAACCTCTCAAACGAACCACAAACACTTGGGCTCTGAACTTGTTTAGCCTACTAAAACTTCCAACGTACACAGCCTCTCCTGCTCAATCTGGCCAAAATTCACCAACGAAATTGCGAACGTCCAAGGATTGCTCCTACACTAAAGGTGCCAGCCCTGAAAGCTCTTGCTGGTCCTCATCTCCCACTGGTAACCTCTCAAACGAACCACAAACACTTGGGCTCTGAACTTGTTTAGCCTACTAAAACTTCCAACGTACACAGCCTCTCCTGCTCAATCTGGCCAAAATTCACCAACGAAATTGCGAACGTCCAGCGATTGCTCCTACACTAAAGGTGCCAGCCCTGAAAGCTCTTGCTGGTCCTCATCTCCCACTGGTAACCTCTCAAACGAACCACAAACACTTGGGCTCTGAACTTGTTTAGCCTACTAAAACTTCCAACGTACACAGCCTCTCCTGCTCAATCTGGCCAGAGCTCAACACCGAAATTGCGAACGTCCAGGGATTGCTCCTACACTAAAGGTGCCAGCCCTGAAAGCTCTTGCTGGTCCTCATCTCCCACTGGTAACCTCTCAAACGAACCACAAACACTTGGGCTCTGAACTTGTTTAGCCTACTAAAACTTCCAACGTACACAGCCTCTCCTGCTCAATCTGGCCAGAGCTCAACTCCGAAATTGCGAACGTCCAGGGATTGCTCCTACACTAAAGGTGCCAGCCCTGAAAGCTCTTGCTGGTCCTCATCTCCCACTGGTAACCTCTCAAACGAACCACAAACACTTGGCCTCTGAACTTGTTTAGCCTACTAAAACTTCCAACGTACACAGCCTCTCCTGCTCAATCTGGCCCGAGCTCAACACCGAAATTGTGAACGTCCAGGGATTGCTCCTACACTAAAGGTGCCAGCCCTGAAAGCTCTTGCTGGTCCTCATCTCCCACTGGTAACCTCTCAAACGAACCACAAACACTTGGGCTCTGAACTTGTTTAGCCTACTAAAACTTCCAACGTACACAGCCTCTCCTGCTCAATCTGGCACGAGCTCAACACCGAAATTGTGAACGTCCAGGGATTGCTCCTACACTAAAGGTGCCAGCCCTGAAAGCTCTTGCTGGTCCTCATCTCCCACTGGTAACCTCTCAAACAAACCACAAACACTTGGCCTCTGAACTTGTTTAGTCTACTAAAACTTGCAACGTACACAGCCTCTCCTGCTCAATCTGGCCAGAGCTCAACTCCGAAATGGCGAACGTCCAGCGATTGCTCCTACACTAAAGGTGCCAGCCCTGAAAGCTCTTGCTGGTCCTCATCTCCCACTGGTAACCTCTCAAACGAACCACAAACACTTGGGCTCTGAACTTGTTTAGCCTACTAAAACTTCCAACGTACACAGCCTCTCCTGCTCAATCTGGCCAAAATTCACCAACGAAATTGCGAACGTCCAGGGATTGCTCCGACACTAAAGGTGCCAGCCCTGAAAGCTCTTGCTGGTCCTCATCTCCCACTGGTAACCTCTCAAACGAACCACAACCACTTGGGCTCTGAACTTGTTTAGCCTACTAAAACTTCCAACGTACACAGCCTCTCCTGCTCAATCTGGCCAGAGCTCAACTCCGAAATTGCGAACGTCCAGGGATTGCTCCTACACTAAAGGTGCCAGCCCTGAAAGCTCTTGCTGGTCCTCATCTCCCACTGGTAACCTCTCAAACGAACCACAAACACTTGGGCTCTGAACTTGTTTAGCCTACTAAAACTTCCAACGTACACAGCCTCTCCTGCTCAATCTGGCCAAAATTCACCAATGAAATTGCGAACGTCCAGGGATTGCTCCTACACTAAAGGTGCCAGCCCTGAAAGCTCTTGCTGGTCCTCATCTCCCACTGGTAACCTCTCAAACGAACCACAAACACTTGGGCTCTGAACTTGTTTAGCCTACTAAAACTTCCAACGTACACAGCCTCTCTTGCTCAATCTGGCACGAGCTCAACACCGAAATTGTGAACGTCCAGGGATTGCTCCTACACTAAAGGTGCCAGCCCTGAAAGCTCTTGCTGGTCCTCATCTCCCACTGGTAACCTCTCAAACGAACCACAAACACTTGGCCTCTGAACTTGTTTAGCCTACTAAAACTTCCAACGTACACAGCCTCTCCTGCTCAATCTGGCCAGAGCTCAACTCCGAAATTGCGAACGTCCAGGGATTGCTCCTACACTAAAGGTGCCAGCCCTGAAAGCTCTTGCTGGTCCTCATCTCCCACTGGTAACCTCTCAAACGAACCACAAACACTTGGGCTCTGAACTTGTTTAGCCTACTAAAACTTCCAACGTACACAGCCTCTCCTGCTCAATCTGGCCAAAATTCACCAACGAAATTGCGAACGTCCAGCGATTGCTCCTACACTAAAGGTGCCAGCCCTGAAAGCTCTTGCTGGTCCTCATCTCCCACTGGTAACCTCTCAAACGAACCACAAACACTTGGCCTCTGAACTTGTTTAGCCTACTAAAACTTCCAACGTACACAGCCTCTCCTGCTCAATCTGGCCAAAATTCACCAACGAAATTGCGAATGTCCAGCGATTGCTCCTACACTAAAGGTGCCAGCCCTGAAAGCTCTTGCTGGTCCTCATCTCCCACTGGTAACCTCTCAAACGAACCACAAACACTTGGGCTCTGAACTTGTTTAGCCTACTAAAACTTCCAACGTACACAGCCTCTCCTGCTCAATCTGGCACGAGCTCAACACCGAAATTGTGAACGTCCAGGGATTGCTCCTACACTAAAGGTGCCAGCCCTGAAAGCTCTTGCTGGTCCTCATCTCCCACTGGTAACCTCTCAAACGAACCACAAACACTTGGGCTCTGAACTTGTTTAGCCTACTAAAACTTCCAACGTACACAGCCTCTCCTGCTCAATCTGGCCAGAGCTCAACACCGAAATTGCGAACGTCCAGGGATTGCTCCTACACTAAAGGTGCCAGCCCTGAAAGCTCTTGCTGGTCCTCATCTCCCACTGGTAACCTCTCAAACGAACCACAAACACTTGGGCTCTGAACTTGTTTAGCCTACTAAAACTTCCAACGTACACAGCCTCTCCTGCTCAATCTGGCCAAAATTCACCAACGAAATTGCGAACGTCCAGGGATTGCTCCTACACTAAAGGTGCCAGCCCTGAAAGCTCTTGCTGGTCCTCATCTCCCACTGGTAACCTCTCAAACGAACCACAAACACTTGGGCTCTGAACTTGTTTAGCCTACTAAAACTTCCAACGTACACAGCCTCTCCTGCTCAATCTGGCCAGAGCTCAACTCCGAAATTGCGAACGTCCAGGGATTGCTCCGACACTAAAGGTGCCAGCCCTGAAAGCTCTTGCTGGTCCTCATCTCCCACTGGTAACCTCTCAAACGAACCACAAACACTTGGGCTCTGAACTTGTTTAGCCTACTAAAACTTCCAACGTACACAGCCTCTCCTGCTCAATCTGGCCAAAATTCACCAACGAAATTGCGAACGTCCAGGGACTGCTCCTACACTAAAGGTGCCAGCCCTGAAAGCTCTTGCTGGTCCTCATCTCCCACTGGTAACCTCTCAAACGAACCACAAACACTTGGGCTCTGAACTTGTTTAGCCTACTAAAACTTCCAACGTACACAGCCTCTCCTGCTCAATCTGGCCAAAATTCACCAACGAAATTGCGAACGTCCAGCGATTGCTCCTACACTAAAGGTGCCAGCCCTGAAAGCTCTTGCTGGTCCTCATCTCCCACTGGTAACCTCTCAAACGAACCACAAACACTTGGGCTCTGAACTTGTTTAGCCTACTAAAACTTCCAACGTACACAGCCTCTCCTGCTCAATCTGGCATGAGCTCAACACCGAAATTGTGAACGTCCAGGGATTGCTCCTACACTAAAGGTGCCAGCCCTGAAAGCTTTTGCTGGTCCTCATCTCCCACTGGTAACCTCTCAAACGAACCACAAACACTTGGGCTCTGAACTTGTTTAGCCTACTAAAACTTCCAACGTACACAGCCTCTCCTGCTCAATCTGGCCAGAGCTCAACACCGAAATTGCGAACGTCCAGGGATTGCTCCTACACTAAAGGTGCCAGCCCTGAAAGCTCTTGCTGGTCCTCATCTCCCACTGGTAACCTCTCAAACGAACCACAAACACTTGGGCTCTGAACTTGTTTAGCCTACTAAAACTTCCAACGTACACAGCCTCTCCTGCTCAATCTGGCCAGAGCTCAACACCGAAATTGCGAACGTCCAAGGATTGCTCCTACACTAAAGGTGCCAGCCCTGAAAGCTCTTGCTGGTCCTCATCTCCCACTGGTAACCTCTCAAACGAACCACAAACACTTGGGCTCTGAACTTGTTTAGTCTACTAAAACTTCCAACGTACACAGCCTCTCCTGCTCAATCTGGCCAGAGCTCAACTCCGAAATTGCGAACGTCCAGGGATTGCTCCTACACTAAAGGTGCCAGCCCTGAAAGCTCTTGCTGGTCCTCATCTCCCACTGGTAACCTCTCAAACGAACCACAAACACTTGGCCTCTGAACTTGTTTAGCCTACTAAAACTTCCAACGTACACAGCCTCTCCTGCTCAATCTGGCCAGAGCTCAACACCGAAATTGCGAACGTCCAGCGATTGCTCCTACACTAAAGGTGCCAGCACTGAAAGCTCTTGCTGGTCCTCATCTCCCACTGGTAACCTCTCAAACGAACCACAAACACTTGGGCTCTGAACTTGTTTAGCCTACTAAAACTTCCAACGTACACAGCCTCTCCTGCTCAATCTGGCCAAAATTCACCAACGAAATTGCGAACATCCAGCGATTGCTCCTACACTAAAGGTGCCAGCCCTGAAAGCTCTTGCTGGTCCTCATCTCCCACTGGTAACCTCTCAAACGAACCACAAACACTTGGGCTCTGAACTTGTTTAGCCTACTAAAACTTCCAACGTACACAGCCTCTCCTGCTCAATCTGGCCAGAGCTCAACTCCGAAATTGCGAACGTCCAGCGATTGCTCCTACACTAAAGGTGCCAGCCCTGAAAGCTCTTGCTGGTCCTCATCTCCCACTGGTAACCTCTCAAACGAACCACAAACACTTGGCCTCTGAACTTGTTTAGCCTACTAAAACTTCCAACGTACACAGCCTCTCCTGCTCAATCTGGCCAAAATTCACCAACGAAATTGCGAACGTCCAGCGATTGCTCCTACACTAAAGGTGCCAGCCCTGAAAGCTCTTGCTGGTCCTCATCTCCCACTGGTAACCTCTCAAACGAACCACAAACACTCGGGCTCTGAACTTGTTTAGCCTACTAAAACTTCCAACGTACACAGCCTCTCCTGCTCAATCTGGCCAAAATTCACCAACGAAATTGCGAACGTCCAGCGATTGCTCCTACACTAAAGGTGCCAGCCCTGAAAGCTCTTGCTGGTCCTCATCTCCCACTGGTAACCTCTCAAACGAACCACAAACACTTGGGCTCTGAACTTGTTTAGCCTACTAAAACTTCCAACGTACACAGCCTCTCCTGCTCAATCTGGCCAGAGCTCAACTCCGAATTTGCGAACGTCCAGGGATTGCTCCTACACTAAAGGTGCCAGCCCTGAAAGCTCTTGCTGGTCCTCATCTCCCACTGGTAACCTCTCAAACGAACCACAAACACTTGGGCTCTGAACTTGTTTAGCCTACTAAAACTTCCAACGTACACAGCCTCTCCTGCTCAATCTGGCCAAAATTCACCAACGAAATTGCGAACGTCCAAGGATTGCTCCTACACTAAAGGTGCCAGCCCTGAAAGCTCTTGCTGGTCCTCATCTCCCACTGGTAACCTCTCAAACGAACCACAAACACTTGGGCTCTGAACTTGTTTAGCCTACTAAAACTTCCAACGTACACAGCCTCTCCTGCTCAATCTGGCCAAAATTCACCAACGAAATTGCGAACGTCCAGCGATTGCTCCTACACTAAAGGTGCCAGCCCTGAAAGCTCTTGCTGGTCCTCATCTCCCACTGGTAACCTCTCAAACGAACCACAAACACTTGGCCTCTGAACTTGTTTAGCCTACTAAAACTTCCAACGTACACAGCCTCTCCTGCTCAATCTGGCCAGAGCTCAACACCGACATTGCGAACGTCCAGCGATTGCTCCTACACTAAAGGTGCCAGCCCTGAAAGCTCTTGCTGGTCCTCATCTCCCACTGGTAACCTCTCAAACGAACCACAACCACTTGGGCTCTGAACTTGTTTAGCCTACTAAAACTTCCAACGTACACAGCCTCTCCTGCTCAATCTGGCCAGAGCTCAACTCCGAAATGGCGAACGTCCAGGGATTGCTCCTACACTAAAGGTGCCAGCCCTGAAAGCTCTTGCTGGTCCTCATCTCCCACTGGTAACCTCTCAAACGAACCACAAACACTTGGGCTCTGAACTTGTTTAGCCTACTAAAACTTCCAACGTACACAGCCTCTCCTGCTCAATCTGGCCAAAATTCACCAACGAAATTGCGAACGTCCAGCGATTGCTCCTACACTAAAGGTGCCAGCCCTGAAAGCTCTTGCTGGTCCTCATCTCCCACTGGTAACCTCTCAAACGAACCACAAACACTTGGGCTCTGAACTTGTTTAGCCTACTAAAACTTCCAACGTACACAGCCTCTCCTGCTCAATCTGGCCAGAGCTCAACTCTGAAATTGCGAACGTCCAGGGATTGCTCCTACACTAAAGGTGCCAGCCCTGAAAGCTCTTGCTGGTCCTCATCTCCCACTGGTAACCTCTCAAACGAACCACAAACACTTGGGCTCTGAACTTGTTTAGCCTACTAAAACTTCCAACGTACACAGCCTCTCCTGCTCAATCTGGCCAGAGCTCAACTCCGAAATTGCGAACGTCCAGGGATTGCTCCTACACTAAAGGTGCCAGCCCTGAAAGCTCTTGCTGGTCCTCATCTCCCACTGGTAACCTCTCAAACGAACCACAAACACTTGGGCTCTGAACTTGTTTAGCCTACTAAAACTTCCAACGTACACAGCCTCTCCTGCTCAATCTGGCCAAAATTCACCAACGAAATTGCGAACGTCCAGGGATTGCTCCTACACTAAAGGTGCCAGCCCTGAAAGCTCTTGCTGGTCCTCATCTCCCACTGGTAACCTCTCAAACGAACCACAAACACTTGGGCTCTGAACTTGTTTAGCCTACTAAAACTTCCAACGTACACAGCCTCTCCTGCTCAATCTGGCCAAAATTCACCAACGAAATTGCGAACGTCCAGCGATTGCTCCTACACTAAAGGTGCCAGCCCTGAAAGCTCTTGCTGGTCCTCATCTCCCACTGGTAACCTCTCAAACGAACCACAAACACTTGGGCTCTGAACTTGTTTAGCCTACTAAAACTTCCAACGTACACAGCCTCTCCTGCTCAATCTGGCACGAGCTCAACACCGAAATTGTGAACGTCCAGGGATTGCTCCTACACTAAAGGTGCCAGCCCTGAAAGCTCTTGCTGGTCCTCATCTCCCACTGGTAACCTCTCAAACGAACCACAAACACTTGGCCTCTGAACTTGTTTAGCCTACTAAAACTTCCAACGTACACAGCCTCTCCTGCTCAATCTGGCCAGAGCTCAACTCCGAAATTGCGAACGTCCAGGGATTGCTCCTACACTAAAGGTGCCAGCCCTGAAAGCTCTTGCTGGTCCTCATCTCCCACTGGTAACCTCTCAAACGAACCACAAACACTTGGGCTCTGAACTTGTTTAGCCTACTAAAACTTCCAACGTACACAGCCTCTCCTGCTCAATCTGGCCAAAATTCACCAACGAAATTGCGAACGTCCAGCGATTGCTCCTACACTAAAGGTGCCAGCCCTGAAAGCTCTTGCTGGTCCTCATCTCCCACTGGTAACCTCTCAAACGAACCACAAACACTTGGGCTCTGAACTTGTTTAGCCTACTAAAACTTCCAACGTACACAGCCTCTCCTGCTCAATCTGGCCAGAGCTCAACTCCGAATTTGCGAACGTCCAGGGATTGCTCCTACACTAAAGGTGCCAGCCCTGAAAGCTCTTGCTGGTCCTCATCTCCCACTGGTAACCTCTCAAACGAACCACAAACACTTGGGCTCTGAACTTGTTTAGCCTACTAAAACTTCCAACGTACACAGCCTCTCCTGCTCAATCTGGCCAAAATTCACCAACGAAATTGCGAACGTCCAGCGATTGCTCCTACACTAAAGGTGCCAGCCCTGAAAGCTCTTGCTGGTCCTCATCTCCCACTGGTAACCTCTCAAACGAACCACAAACACTTGGCCTCTGAACTTGTTTAGCCTACTAAAACTTCCAACGTACACAGCCTCTCCTGCTCAATCTGGCCAGAGCTCAACACCGACATTGCGAACGTCCAGCGATTGCTCCTACACTAAAGGTGCCAGCCCTGAAAGCTCTTGCTGGTCCTCATCTCCCACTGGTAACCTCTCAAACGAACCACAAACACTTGGGCTCTGAACTTGTTTAGCCTACTAAAACTTCCAACGTACACAGCCTCTCCTGCTCAATCTGGCCAGAGCTCAACTCCGAAATGGCGAACATCCAGGGATTGCTCCTACACTAAAGGTGCCAGCCCTGAAAGCTCTTGCTGGTCCTCATCTCCCACTGGTAACCTCTCAAACAAACCACAAACACTTGGGCTCTGAACTTGTTTAGCCTACTAAAACTTCCAACGTACACAGCCTCTCCTGCTCAATCTGGCCAAAATTCACCAACGAAATTGCGAACGTCCAGCGATTGCTCCTACACTAAAGGTGCCAGCCCTGAAAGCTCTTGCTGGTCCTCATCTCCCACTGGTAACCTCTCAAACGAACCACAAACACTTGGGCTCTGAACTTGTTTAGCCTACTAAAACTTCGAACGTACACAGCCTCTCCTGCTCAATCTGGCCAGAGCTCAACTCTGAAATTGCGAACGTCCAGGGATTGCTCCTACACTAAAGGTGCCAGCCCTGAAAGCTCTTGCTGGTCCTCATCTCCCACTGGTAACCTCTCAAACGAACCACAAACACTTGGGCTCTGAACTTGTTTAGCCTACTAAAACTTCCAACGTACACAGCCTCTCCTGCTCAATCTGGCCAGAGCTCAACTCCGAAATGGCGAACGTCCAGGGATTGCTCCTACACTAAAGGTGCCAGCCCTGAAAGCTCTTGCTGGTCCTCATCTCCCACTGGTAACCTCTCAAACGAACCACAAACACTTGGGCTCTGAACTTGTTTAGCCTACTAAAACTTCCAACGTACACAGCCTCTCCTGCTCAATCTGGCCAAAATTCACCAACGAAATTGCGAACGTCCAGGGATTGCTCCTACACTAAAGGTGCCAGCCCTGAAAGCTCTTGCTGGTCCTCATCTCCCACTGGTAACCTCTCAAACGAACCACAAACACTTGGGCTCTGAACTTGTTTAGCCTACTAAAACTTCCAACGTACACAGCCTCTCCTGCTCAATCTGGCCAAAATTCACCAACGAAATTGTGAACGTCCAGGGATTGCTCCTACACTAAAGGTGCCAGCCCTGAAAGCTCTTGCTGGTCCTCATCTCCCACTGGTAACCTCTCAAACGAACCACAAACACTTGGGCTCTGAACTTGTTTAGCCTACTAAAACTTCCAACGTACACAGCCTCTCCTGCTCAATCTGGCACGAGCTCAACACCGAAATTGCGAACGTCCAGGGATTGCTCCTACACTAAAGGTGCCAGCCCTGAAAGCTCTTGCTGGTCCTCATCTCCCACTGGTAACCTCTCAAACGAACCACAAACACTTGGGCTCTGAACTTGTTTAGCCTACTAAAACTTCCAACGTACACAGCCTCTCCTGCTCAATCTGGCCAGAGCTCAACTCCGAAATTGCGAACGTCCAGCGATTGCTCCTACACTAAAGGTGCCAGCCCTGAAAGCTCTTGCTGGTCCTCATCTCCCACTGGTAACCTCTCAAACGAACCACAAACACTTGGGCTCTGAACTTGTTTAGCCTACTAAAACTTCCAACGTACACAGCCTCTCCTGCTCAATCTGGCCAAAATTCACCAACGAAATTGCGAACGTCCAGCGATTGCTCCTACACTAAAGGTGCCAGCCCTGAAAGCTCTTGCTGGTCCTCATCTCCCACTGGTAACCTCTCAAACGAACCACAAACACTTGGGCTCTGAACTTGTTTAGCCTACTAAAACTTCCAACGTACACAGCCTCTCCTGCTCAATCTGGCACGAGCTCAACACCGAAATTGTGAACGTCCAGGGATTGCTCCTACACTAAAGGTGCCAGCCCTGAAAGCTCTTGCTGGTCCTCATCTCCCACTGGTAACCTCTCAAACGAACCACAAACACTTGGGCTCTGAACTTGTTTAGCCTACTAAAACTTCCAACGTACACAGCCTCTCCTGCTCAATCTGGCCAGAGCTCAACACCGAAATTGCGAACGTCCAGGGATTGCTCCTACACTAAAGGTGCCAGCCCTGAAAGCTCTTGCTGGTCCTCATCTCCCACTGGTAACCTCTCAAACGAACCACAAACACTTGGGCTCTGAACTTGTTTAGCCTACTAAAACTTCCAACGTACACAGCCTCTCCTGCTCAATCTGGCCAAAATTCACCAACGAAATTGCGAACGTCCAGGGATTGCTCCTACACTAAAGGTGCCAGCCCTGAAAGCTCTTGCTGGTCCTCATCTCCCACTGGTAACCTCTCAAACGAACCACAAACACTTGGGCTCTGAACTTGTTTAGCCTACTAAAACTTCCAACGTACACAGCCTCTCCTGCTCAATCTGGCCAGAGCTCAACTCCGAAATTGCGAACGTCCAGGGATTGCTCCGACACTAAAGGTGCCAGCCCTGAAAGCTCTTGCTGGTCCTCATCTCCCACTGGTAACCTCTCAAACGAACCACAACCACTTGGGCTCTGAACTTGTTTAGCCTACTAAAACTTCCAACGTACACAGCCTCTCCTGCTCAATCTGGCCAGAGCTCAACTCCGAAATGGCGAACGTCCAGGGATTGCTCCTACACTAAAGGTGCCAGCCCTGAAAGCTCTTGCTGGTCCTCATCTCCCACTGGTAACCTCTCAAACGAACCACAAACACTTGGGCTCTGAACTTGTTTAGCCTACTAAAACTTCCAACGTACACAGCCTCTCCTGCTCAATCTGGCCAAAATTCACCAACGAAATTGCGAACGTCCAGCGATTGCTCCTACACTAAAGGTGCCAGCCCTGAAAGCTCTTGCTGGTCCTCATCTCCCACTGGTAACCTCTCAAACGAACCACAAACACTTGGGCTCTGAACTTGTTTAGCCTACTAAAACTTCCAACGTACACAGCCTCTCCTGCTCAATCTGGCATGAGCTCAACACCGAAATTGTGAACGTCCAGGGATTGCTCCGACACTAAAGGTGCCAGCCCTGAAAGCTTTTGCTGGTCCTCATCTCCCACTGGTAACCTCTCAAACGAACCACAAACACTTGGGCTCTGAACTTGTTTAGCCTACTAAAACTTCCAACGTACACAGCCTCTCCTGCTCAATCTGGCCAGAGCTCAACACCGAAATTGCGAACGTCCAGGGATTGCTCCTACACTAAAGGTGCCAGCCCTGAAAGCTCTTGCTGGTCCTCATCTCCCACTGGTAACCTCTCAAACGAACCACAAACACTTGGGCTCTGAACTTGTTTAGCCTACTAAAACTTCCAACGTACACAGCCTCTCCTGCTCAATCTGGGCAGAGCTCAACACCGAAATTGCGAACGTCCAAGGATTGCTCCTACACTAAAGGTGCCAGCCCTGAAAGCTCTTGCTGGTCCTCATCTCCCACTGGTAACCTCTCAAACGAACCACAAACACTTGGGCTCTGAACTTGTTTAGTCTACTAAAACTTCCAACGTACACAGCCTCTCCTGCTCAATCTGGCCAGAGCTCAACTCCGAAATTGCGAACGTCCAGCGATTGCTCCTACACTAAAGGTGCCAGCCCTGAAAGCTCTTGCTGGTCCTCATCTCCCACTGGTAACCTCTCAAACGAACCACAAACACTTGGCCTCTGAACTTGTTTAGCCTACTAAAACTTCCAACGTACACAGCCTCTCCTGCTCAATCTGGCCAGAGCTCAACACCGAAATTGCGAACGTCCAGCGATTGCTCCTACACTAAAGGTGCCAGCACTGAAAGCTCTTGCTGGTCCTCATCTCCCACTGGTAACCTCTCAAACGAACCACAAACACTTGGGCTCTGAACTTGTTTAGCCTACTAAAACTTCCAACGTACACAGCCTCTCCTGCTCAATCTGGCCAAAATTCACCAACGAAATTGCGAACATCCAGTGATTGCTCCTACACTAAAGGTGCCAGCCCTGAAAGCTCTTGCTGGTCCTCATCTCCCACTGGTAACCTCTCAAACGAACCACAAACACTTGGGCTCTGAACTTGTTTAGCCTACTAAAACTTCCAACGTACACAGCCTCTCCTGCTCAATCTGGCCAGAGCTCAACTCCGAAATTGCGAACGTCCAGCGATTGCTCCTACACTAAAGGTGCCAGCCCTGAAAGCTCTTGCTGGTCCTCATCTCCCACTGGTAACCTCTCAAACGAACCACAAACACTTGGCCTCTGAACTTGTTTAGCCTACTAAAACTTCCAACGTACACAGCCTCTCCTGCTCTAATCTGCCCAAAATTCAACACCGAAATTGCGAACGTCCAGGGATTGCTCCTACACTAAAGGTGCCAGCCCTGAAAGCTCTTGCTGGTCCTCATCTCCCACTGGTAACCTCTCAAACGAACCACAAACACTTGGGCTCTGAACTTGTTTAGCCTACTAAAAGTTCCAACGTACACAGCCTCTCCTGCTCAATCTGGCCAGAGCTCAACACCGAAATTGCGAATGTCTAGGGATTGCTCCTACACTAAAGGTGCCAGCCCTGAAAGCTCTTGCTGGTCCTCATCTCCCACTGGTAACCTCTCAAACGAACCACAAACACTTGGGCTCTGAACTTGTTTAGCCTACTAAAACTTCCAACGTACACAGCCTCTCCTGCTCAATCTGGCCAGAGCTCAACTCCGAAATTGCGAACGTCCAGGGATTGCTCCTACACTAAAGGTGCCAGCCCTGAAAGCTCTTGCTGGTCCTCATCTCCCACTGGTAACCTCTCAAACGAACCACAAACACTCGGGCTCTGAACTTGTTTAGCCTACTAAAACTTCCAACGTACACAGCCTCTCCTGCTCAATCTGCCCAAAATTCACCAACGAAATTGCGAACGTCCAGCGATTGCTCCTACACTAAAGGTGCCAGCCCTGAAAGCTCTTGCTGGTCCTCATCTCCCACTGGTAACCTCTCAAACGAACCACAAACACTTGGGCTCTGAACCTGTTTAGCCTACTAAAACTTCCAACGTACACAGCCTCTCCTGCTCAATCTGCCAGAGCTCAACTCCGAAATTGCGAACGTCCAGCGATTGCTCCTACACTAAAGGTGCCAGCCCTGAAAGCTCTTGCTGGTCCTCATCTCCCACTGGTAACCTCTCAAACGAACCACAAACACTTGGCCTCTGAACTTGTTTAGCCTACTAAAACTTCCAACGTACACAGCCTCTCCTGCTCAATCTGGCCAGAGCTCAACTCCGAAATTGCGAACGTCCAGGGATTGCTCCTACACTAAAGGTGCCAGCCCTGAAAGCTCTTGCTGGTCCTCATCTCCCACTGGTAACCTCTCAAACGAACCACAAACACTTGGGCTCTGAACTTGTTTAGCCTACTAAAACTTCCAACGTACACAGCCTCTCCTGCTCAATCTTGCACGAGCTCAACTCCGAAATTGTGAACGTCCAGGGATTGCTCCTACACTAAAGGTGCCAGCCCTGAAAGCTCTTGCTGCTCCTCATCTCCCACTGGTAACCTCTCAAACGAACCACAAACACTTGGGCTCTGAACTTGTTTAGCCTACTAAAACTTCCAACGTACACAGCCTCTCCTGCTCAATCTGGCCAGAGCTCAACACTGAAATTGCGAACGTTCAAGGATTGGTCCTACACTAAAGGTGCCAGCCCTGAAAGCTCTTGCTGGTCCTCATCTCCCACTGGTAACCTCTCAAACGAACCACAAACACTTGGCCTCTGAACTTGTTTAGTCTACTAAAACTTCCAACGTACACAGCCTCTCCTGCTCAATCTGCCCAAAATTCAACACCGAAATTGCGAACGTCCAGCGATTGCTCCTACACTAAAGGTGCCAGCCCTGAAAGCTCTTGCTGGTCCTCATCTCCCACTGGTAACCTCTCAAACGAACCACAAACACTTGGGCTCTGAACTTGTTTAGCCTACTAAAAGTTCCAACGTACACAGCCTCTCCTGCTCAATCTGGCCAGAGCTCAACACCGAAATTGCGAACGTCCAGGGATTGCTCCTACACTAAAGGTGCCAGCCCTGAAAGCTCTTGCTGGTCCTCATCTCCCACTGGTAACCTCTCAAACGAACCACAAACACTTGGGCTCTGAACTTGTTTAGCCTACTAAAACTTCCAACGTACACAGCCTCTCCTGCTCAATCTGGCCAGAGCTCAACTCCGAAATTGCGAACGTCCAGCGATTGCTCCTACACTAAAGGTGCCAGCCCTGAAAGCTCTTGCTGGTCCTCATCTCCCACTGGTAACCTCTCAAACGAACCACAAACACTCGGGCTCTGAACTTGTTTAGCCTACTAAAACTTCCAACGTACACAGCCTCTCCTGCTCAATCTGGCCAAAATTCACCAACGAAATTGCGAACGTCCAGCGATTGCTCCTACACTAAAGGTGCCAGCCCTGAAAGCTCTTGCTGGTCCTCATCTCCCACTGGTAACCTCTCAAACGAACCACAAACACTTGGGCTCTGAACCTGTTTAGCCTACTAAAACTTCCAACGTACACAGCCTCTCCTGCTCAATCTGGCCAGAGCTCAACTCCGAAATTGCGAACGTCCAGGGATTGCTCCTACACTAAAGGTGCCAGCCCTGAAAGCTCTTGCTGGTCCTCATCTCCCACTGGTAACCTCTCAAACGAACCACAAACACTTGGGCTCTGAACTTGTTTAGCCTACTAAAACTTCCAACGTACACAGCCTCTCATGCTCAATCTGGCCAGAGCTCAACACCGAAATTGCAAACGTCCAGCGATTGCTCCTACACTAAAGGTGCCAGCCCTGAAAGCTCTTGCTGGTCCTCATCTCCCACTGGTAACCTCTCAAACGAACCACAAACACTTGGGCTCTGAACTTGTTTAGCCTACTAAAACTTCCAACGTACACAGCCTCTCCTGCTCAATCTGCCCAAAATTCAACACCGAAATTGCGAACGTCCAGCGATTGCTCCTACACTAAAGGTGCCAGCCCTGAAAGCTCTTGCTGGTCCTCATCTCCCACTGGTAACCTCTCAAACGAACCACAAACACTTGGGCTCTGAACTTGTTTAGCCTACTAAAACTTCCAACGTACACAGCCTCTCCTGCTCAATCTGCCCAAAATTCACCAACGAAATTGCGAACGTCCAGCGATTGCTCCTACACTAAAGGTGCCAGCCCTGAAAGCTCTTGCTGGTCCTCATCTCCCACTGGTAACCTCTCAAACGAACCACAAACACTTGGGCTCTGAACTTGTTTAGCCTACTAAAACTTCCAACGTACACAGCCTCTCCTGCTCAATCTGGCACGAGCTCAACACCGAAATTGTGAACGTCCAGGGATTGGTCCTACACTAAAGGTGCCAGCCCTGAAAGCTCTTGCTGGTCCTCATCTCCCACTGGTAACCTCTCAAACGAACCACAAACACTCGGGCTCTGAACTTGTTTAGCCTACTAAAACTTCCAACGTACACAGCCTCTCCTGCTCAATCTGGCCAGAGCTCAACACTGAAATTGCGAACGTTCAAGGATTGGTCCTACACTAAAGGTGCCAGCCCTGAAAGCTCTTGCTGGTCCTCATCTCCCACTGGTAACCTCTCAAACGAACCACAAACACTTGGCCTCTGAACTTGTTTAGTCTACTAAAACTTCCAACGTACACAGCCTCTCCTGCTCAATCTGCCCAAAATTCAACACCGAAATTGCGAACGTCCAGCGATTGCTCCTACACTAAAGGTGCCAGCCCTGAAAGCTCTTGCTGGTCCTCATCTCCCACTGGTAACCTCTCAAACGAACCACAAACACTTGGGCTCTGAACTTGTTTAGCCTACTAAAAGTTCCAACGTACACAGCCTCTCCTGCTCAATCTGGCCAGAGCTCAACACCGAAATTGCGAACGTCCAGGGATTGCTCCTACACTAAAGGTGCCAGCCCTGAAAGCTCTTGCTGGTCCTCATCTCCCACTGGTAACCTCTCAAACGAACCACAAACACTTGGGCTCTGAACTTGTTTAGCCTACTAAAACTTCCAACGTACACAGCCTCTCCTGCTCAATCTGGCCAGAGCTCAACTCCGAAATTGCGAACGTCCAGCGATTGCTCCTACACTAAAGGTGCCAGCCCTGAAAGCTCTTGCTGGTCCTCATCTCCCACTGGTAACCTCTCAAACGAACCACAAACACTCGGGCTCTGAACTTGTTTAGCCTACTAAAACTTCCAACGTACACAGCCTCTCCTGCTCAATCTGGCCAAAATTCACCAACGAAATTGCGAACGTCCAGCGATTGCTCCTACACTAAAGGTGCCAGCCCTGAAAGCTCTTGCTGGTCCTCATCTCCCACTGGTAACCTCTCAAACGAACCACAAACACTTGGGCTCTGAACCTGTTTAGCCTACTAAAACTTCCAACGTACACAGCCTCTCCTGCTCAATCTGGCCAGAGCTCAACTCCGAAATTGCGAACGTCCAGCGATTGCTCCTACACTAAAGGTGCCAGCCCTGAAAGCTCTTGCTGGTCCTCATCTCCCACTGGTAACCTCTCAAACGAACCACAAACACTTGGACTCTGAACTTGTTTAGCCTACTAAAACTTCCAACGTACACAGCCTCTCCTGCTCAATCTGGCCAGAGCTCAACACCGAAATTGCAAACGTCCAGCGATTGCTCCTACACTAAAGGTGCCAGCCCTGAAAGCTCTTGCTGGTCCTCATCTCCCACTGGTAACCTCTCAAACGAACCACAAACACTTGGGCTCTGAACTTGTTTAGCCTACTAAAACTTCCAACGTACACAGCCTCTCCTGCTCAATCTGCCCAAAATTCAACACCGAAATTGCGAACGTCCAGGGATTGCTCCTACACTAAAGGTGCCAGCCCTGAAAGCTCTTGCTGGTCCTCATCTCCCACTGGTAACCTCTCAAACGAACCACAAACACTTGGGCTCTGAACTTGTTTAGCCTACTAAAACTTCCAACGTACACAGCCTCTCCTGCTCAATCTGCCCAAAATTCACCAACGAAATTGCGAACGTCCAGCGATTGCTCCTACACTAAAGGTGCCAGCCCTGAAAGCTCTTGCTGGTCCTCATCTCCCACTGGTAACCTCTCAAACGAACCACAAACACTTGGGCTCTGAACTTGTTTAGCCTACTAAAACTTCCAACGTACACAGCCTCTCCTGCTCAATCTGGCACGAGCTCAACACCGAAATTGTGAACGTCCAGGGATTGGTCCTACACTAAAGGTGCCAGCCCTGAAAGCTCTTGCTGGTCCTCATCTCCCACTGGTAACCTCTCAAACGAACCACAAACACTTGGGCTCTGAACTTGTTTAGCCTACTAAAACTTCCAACGTACACAGCCTCTCCTGCTCAATCTGGCCAGAGCTCAACACCGAAATTGCAAACGTCCAGCGATTGCTCCTACACTAAAGGTGCCAGCCCTGAAAGCTCTTGCTGGTCCTCATCTCCCACTGGTAACCTCTCAAACGAACCACAAACACTTGGCCTCTGAACTTGTTTAGTCTACTAAAACTTCCAACGTACACAGTCTCTCCTGCTCAATCTGGCCAGAGCTCAACACCGAAATTGCGAACGTCCAGCGATTGCTCCTACACTAAAGGTGCCAGCCCTGAAAGCTCTTGCTGGTCCTCATCTCCCACTGGTAACCTCTCAAACGAACCACAAACACTTGGGCTCTGAACTTGTTTAGCCTACTAAAACTTCCAACGTACACAGCCTCTCCTGCTCAATCTTGCACGAGCTCAACTCCGAAATTGTGAACGTCCAGGGATTGCTCCTACACTAAAGGTGCCAGCCCTGAAAGCTCTTGCTGGTCCTCATCTCCCACTGGTAACCTCTCAAACGAACCACAAACACTTGGGTTCTGAACTTGTTTAGCCTACTAAAACTTCCAACGTACACAGCCTCTCCTGCTCAATCTGGCCAGAGCTCAACACTGAAATTGCGAACGTTCAAGGATTGGTCCTACACTAAAGGTGCCAGCCCTGAAAGCTCTTGCTGGTCCTCATCTCCCACTGGTAACCTCTCAAACGAACCACAAACACTTGGCCTCTGAACTTGTTTAGTCTACTAAAACTTCCAACGTACACAGCCTCTCCTGCTCAATCTGGCCAGAGCTCAACACCGAAATTGCGAACGTCCAGCGATTGCTCCTACACTAAAGGTGCCAGCCCTGAAAGCTCTTGCTGGTCCTCATCTCCCACTGGTAACCTCTCAAACGAACCACAAACACTTGGGCTCTGAACTTGTTTAGCCTACTAAAACTTCCAACGTACACAGCCTCTCCTGCTCAATCTGCCCAAAATTCAACACCGAAATTGCGAACGTCCAGGGATTGCTCCTACACTAAAGGTGCCAGCCCTGAAAGCTCTTGCTGGTCCTCATCTCCCACTGGTAACCTCTCAAACGAACCACAAACACTTGGGCTCTGAACTTGTTTAGCCTACTAAAACTTCCAACGTACACAGCCTCTCCTGCTCAATCTGGCACGAGCTCAACACCGAAATTGTGAACGTCCAGGGATTGGTCCTACACTAAAGGTGCCAGCCCTGAAAGCTCTTGCTGGTCCTCATCTCCCACTGGTACCCTCTCAAACGAACCACAAACACTTGGGCTCTGAACTTGTTTAGCCTACTAAAACTTCCAACGTACACAGCCTCTCCTGCTCAATCTGGCCAGAGCTCAACACTGAAATTGCGAACGTTCAGGGATTGGTCCTACACTAAAGGTGCCAGCCCTGAAAGCTCTTGCTGGTCCTCATCTCCCACTGGTAACCTCTCAAACGAACCACAAACACTTGGCCTCTGAACTTGTTTAGTCTACTAAAACTTCCAACGTACACAGTCTCTCCTGCTCAATCTGGCCAGAGCTCAACACCGAAATTGCGAACGTCCAGGGATTGCTCCTACACTAAAGGTGCCAGCCCTGAAAGCTCTTGCTGGTCCTCATCTCCCACTGGTAACCTCTCAAACGAACCACAAACACTTGGGCTCTGAACTTGTTTAGCCTACTAAAACTTCCAACGTACACAGCCTCTCCTGCTCAATCTTGCACGAGCTCAACTCCGAAATTGTGAACGTCCAGGGATTGCTCCTACACTAAAGGTGCCAGCCCTGAAAGCTCTTGCTGGTCCTCATCTCCCACTGGTAACCTCTCAAACGAACCACAAACACTTGGGTTCTGAACTTGTTTAGCCTACTAAAACTTCCAACGTACACAGCCTCTCCTGCTCAATCTGGCCAGAGCTCAACACTGAAATTGCGAACGTTCAAGGATTGGTCCTACACTAAAGGTGCCAGCCCTGAAAGCTCTTGCTGGTCCTCATCTCCCACTGGTAACCTCTCAAACGAACCACAAACACTTGGCCTCTGAACTTGTTTAGTCTACTAAAACTTCCAACGTACACAGCCTCTCCTGCTCAATCTGGCCAGAGCTCAACACCGAAATTGCGAACGTCCAGCGATTGCTCCTACACTAAAGGTGCCAGCCCTGAAAGCTCTTGCTGGTCCTCATCTCCCACTGGTAACCTCTCAAACGAACCACAAACACTTGGGCTCTGAACTTGTTTAGCCTACTAAAACTTCCAACGTACACAGCCTCTCCTGCTCAATCTGGCCAGAGCTCAACACCGAAATTGCGAACGTCCAGGGATTGCTCCTACACTAAAGGTGCCAGCCCTGAAAGCTCTTGCTGGTCCTCATCTCCCACTGGTAACCTCTCAAACAAACCACAAACACTTGGGCTCTGAACTTGTTTAGCCTACTAAAACTTCCAACGTACACAGCCTCTCCTGCTCAATCTGGCCAGAGCTCAACTCCGAAATTGCGAACGTCCAGCGATTGCTCCTACACTAAAGGTGCCAGCCCTGAAAGCTCTTGCTGGTCCTCATCTCCCACTGGTAACCTCTCAAACGAACCACAAACACTTGGCCTCTGAACTTGTTTAGCCTACTAAAACTTCCAACGTACACAGCCTCTCCTGCTCAATCTGGCCAAAATTCACCAACGAAATTGCGAACGTCCAGCGATTGCTCCTACACTAAAGGTGCCAGCCCTGAAAGCTCTTGCTGGTCCTCATCTCCCACTGGTAACCTCTCAAACGAACCACAAACACTTGGGCTCTGAACTTGTTTAGCCTACTAAAACTTCCAACGTACACAGCCTCTCCTGCTCAATCTGGCCAGAGCTCAACTCCGAAATTGCGAACGTCCAGGGATTGCTCCTACACTAAAGGTGGCAGCCCTGAAAGCTCTTGCTGGTCCTCATCTCCCACTGGTAACCTCTCAAACGAACCACAAACACTTGGCCTCTGAACTTGTTCAGCCTACTAAAACTTCCAACGTACACAGCCTCTCCTGCTCAATCTGCCCAAAATTCAACACCGAAATTGCGAACGTCCAGCGATTGCTCCTACACTAAAGGTGCCAGCCCTGAAAGCTCTTGCTGGTCCTCATCTCCCACTGGTAACCTCTCAAACGAACCACAAACACTTGGGCTCTGAACTTGTTTAGCCTACTAAAACTTCCAACGTACACAGCCTCTCCTGCTCAATCTGCCCAAAATTCAACACCGAAATTGCGAACGTCCAGGGATTGCTCCTACACTAAAGGTGCCAGCCCTGAAAGCTCTTGCTGGTCCTCATCTCCCACTGGTAACCTCTCAAACGAACCACAAACACTTGGCCTCTGAACTTGTTTAGTCTACTAAAACTTCCAACGTACACAGTCTCTCCTGCTCAATCTGGCCAAAGCTCAACACCGAAATTGCAAACGTCCAGGGATTGCTCCTACACTAAAGGTGCCAGCCCTGAAAGCTCTTGCTGGTCCTCATCTCCCACTGGTAACCTCTCAAACGAACCACAAACACTTGGGCTCTGAACTTGTTTAGCCTACTAAAACTTCCAACGTACACAGCCTCTCCTGCTCAATCTGGCCAGAGCTCAACTCCGAAATTGCGAACGTCCAAGGATTGCTCCTACACTAAAGGTGCCAGCCCTGAAAGCTCTTGCTGGTCCTCATCTCCCACTGGTAACCTCTCAAACGAACCACAAACACTTGGGCTCTGAACTTGTTTAGCCTACTAAAACTTCCAACGTACACAGCCTCTCCTGCTCAATCTGGCCAGAGCTCAACTCCGAAATTGCGAACGTCCAGGGATTGCTCCTACACTAAAGGTGCCAGCCCTGAAAGCTCTTGCTGGTCCTCATCTCCCACTGGTAACCTCTCAAACGAACCACAAACACTTGGGCTCTGAACTTGTTTAGCCTACTAAAACTTCCAACGTACACAGCCTCTCCTGCTCAATCTGCCCAAAATCCAACAACGAGATTGCGAATGTCCAGGGATTGCTCCGACACTAAAGGTGCCAGCCCTGAAAGCTCTTGCTGGTCCTCATCTCCCACTGGTAACCTCTCAAACGAACCACAAACACTTGGGCTCTGAACTTGTTTAGCCTACTAAAACTTCCAACGTACACAGCCTCTCCTGCTCAATCTGGCCAGAGCTCAACTCCGAAATTGCGAACGTCCAGCGATTGCTCCTACACTAAAGGTGCCAGCCCTGAAAGCTCTTGCTGGTCCTCATCTCCCACTGGTAACCTCTCAAACGAACCACAAACACTTGGCCTCTGAACTTGTTTAGCCTACTAAAACTTCCAACGTACACAGCCTCTCCTGCTCAATCTGGCCAGAGCTCAACACCGAAATTGCGAACGTCCAGCGATTGCTCCTACACTAAAGGTGCCAGCCCTGAAAGCTCTTGCTGGTCCTCATCTCCCACTGGTAACCTCTCAAACGAACCACAAACACTTGGGCTCTGAACTTGTTTAGCCTACTAAAACTTCCAACGTACACAGCCTCTCCTGCTCAATCTGGCCAGAGCTCAACTCCGAAATGGCAAACGTCCAGCGATTGCTCCTACACTAAAGGTGCCAGCCCTGAAAGCTCTTGCTGGTCCTCATCTCCCACTGGTAACCTCTCAAACGAACCACAAACACTTGGCCTCTGAACTTGTTTAGCCTACTAAAACTTCCAACGTACACAGCCTCTCCTGCTCAATCTGCCCAAAATTCAACACCGAAATTGCGAACGTCCAGCGATTGCTCCTACACTAAAGGTGCCAGCCCTGAAAGCTCTTGCTGGTCCTCATCTCCCACTGGTAACCTCTCAAACGAACCACAAACACTTGGGCTCTGAACTTGTTTAGCCTACTAAAACTTCCAACGTACACAGCCTCTCCTGCTCAATCTGGCCAAAATTCAACACCGAAATTGCGAACGTCCAGCGATTGCTCCTACACTAAAGGTGCCAGCCCTGAAAGCTCTTGCTGGTCCTCATCTCCCACTGGTAACCTCTCAAACGAACCACAAACACTTGGCCTCTGAACTTGTTTAGCCTACTAAAACTTCCAACGTACACAGCCTCTCCTGCTCAATCTGCCCTAAATTCACCACCGAAATTGCGAACGTCCAGCGATTGCTCCTACACTAAAGGTGCCAGCCCTGAAAGCTCTTGCTGGTCCTCATCTCCCACTGGTAACCTCTCAAACGAACCACAAACACTTGGGCTCTGAACTTGTTTAGCCTACTAAAACTTCCAACGTACACAGCCTCTCCTGCTCAATCTTGCACGAGCTCAACACTGAAATTGTGAACGTCCAGGGATTGCTCCTACACTAAAGGTGCCAGCCCTGAAAGCTCTTGCTGGTCCTCATCTCCCACTGGTAACCTCTCAAACGAACCACAAACACTTGGGTTCTGAACTTGTTTAGCCTACTAAAACTTCCAACGTACACAGCCTCTCCTGCTCAATCTGGCCAGAGCTCAACACTGAAATTGCGAACGTTCAAGGATTGGTCCTACACTAAAGGTGCCAGCCCTGAAAGCTCTTGCTGGTCCTCATCTCCCACTGGTAACCTCTCAAACGAACCACAAACACTTGGCCTCTGAACTTGTTTAGTCTACTAAAACTTCCAACGTACACAGCCTCTCCTGCTCAATCTGGCCAGAGCTCAACACCGAAATTGCGAACGTCCAGCGATTGCTCCTACACTAAAGGTGCCAGCCCTGAAAGCTCTTGCTGGTCCTCATCTCCCACTGGTAACCTCTCAAACGAACCACAAACACTTGGGCTCTGAACTTGTTTAGCCTACTAAAAGTTCCAACGTACACAGCCTCTCCTGCTCAATCTGGCCAGAGCTCAACACCGAAATTGCGAACGTCCAGGGATTGCTCCTACACTAAAGGTGCCAGCCCTGAAAGCTCTTGCTGGTCCTCATCTCCCACTGGTAACCTCTCAAACGAACCACAAACACTTGGCCTCTGAACTTGTTTAGCCTACTAAAACTTCCAACGTACACAGCCTCTCCTGCTCAATCTGGCCAGAGCTCAACTCCGAAATTGCGAACGTCCAGCGATTGCTCCTACACTAAAGGTGCCAGCCCTGAAAGCTCTTGCTGGTCCTCATCTCCCACTGGTAACCTCTCAAACGAACCACAAACACTCGGGCTCTGAACTTGTTTAGCCTACTAAAACTTCCAACGTACACAGCCTCTCCTGCTCAATCTGGCCAAAATTCACCAACGAAATTGCGAACGTCCAGCGATTGCTCCTACACTAAAGGTGCCAGCCCTGAAAGCTCTTGCTGGTCCTCATCTCCCACTGGTAACCTCTCAAACGAACCACAAACACTTGGGCTCTGAACCTGTTTAGCCTACTAAAACTTCCAACGTACACAGCCTCTCCTGCTCAATCTGGCCAGAGCTCAACTCCGAAATTGCGAACGTCCAGCGATTGCTCCTACACTAAAGGTGCCAGCCCTGAAAGCTCTTGCTGGTCCTCATCTCCCACTGGTAACCTCTCAAACGAACCACAAACACTTGGGCTCTGAACTTGTTTAGCCTACTAAAACTTCCAACGTACACAGCCTCTCCTGCTCAATCTGCCCAAAATTCAACACCGAAATTGCGAACGTCCAGCGATTGCTCCTACACTAAAGGTGCCAGCCCTGAAAGCTCTTGCTGGTCCTCATCTCCCACTGGTAACCTCTCAAACGAACCACAAACACTTGGGCTCTGAACTTGTTTAGCCTACTAAAACTTCCAACGTACACAGCCTCTCCTGCTCAATCTGGCCAAAATTCAACACCGAAATTGCGAACGTCCAGCGATTGCTCCTACACTAAAGGTGCCAGCCCTGAAAGCTCTTGCTGGTCCTCATCTCCCACTGGTAACCTCTCAAACGAACCACAAACACTTGGGCTCTGAACTTGTTTAGCCTACTAAAACTTCCAACGTACACAGCCTCTCCTGCTCAATCTGGCCAAAATTCAACACCGAAATTGCGAACGTCCAGCGATTGCTCCTACACTAAAGGTGCCAGCCCTGAAAGCTCTTGCTGGTCCTCATCTCCCACTGGTAACCTCTCAAACGAACCACAAACACTTGGGCTCTGAACTTGTTTAGCCTACTAAAACTTCCAACGTACACAGCCTCTCCTGCTCAATCTGGCCAGAGCTCAACTCCGAAATTGCGAACGTCCAGGGATTGCTCCTACACTAAAGGTGCCAGCCCTGAAAGCTCTTGCTGGTCCTCATCTCCCACTGGTAACCTCTCAAACGAACCACAAACACTTGGGTTCTGAACTTGTTTAGCCTACTAAAACTTCCAACGTACACAGCCTCTCCTGCTCAATCTGGCCAGAGCTCAACACTGAAATTGCGAACGTTCAAGGATTGGTCCTACACTAAAGGTGCCAGCCCTGAAAGCTCTTGCTGGTCCTCATCTCCCACTGGTAACCTCTCAAACGAACCACAAACACTTGGCCTCTGAACTTGTTTAGTCTACTAAAACTTCCAACGTACACAGCCTCTCCTGCTCAATCTGGCCAGAGCTCAACACCGAAATTGCGAACGTCCAGCGATTGCTCCTACACTAAATGTGCCAGCCCTGAAAGCTCTTGCTGGTCCTCATCTCCCACTGGTAACCTCTCAAACGAACCACAAACACTTGGGCTCTGAACTTGTTTAGCCTACTAAAAGTTCCAACGTACACAGCCTCTCCTGCTCAATCTGGCCAGAGCTCAACACCGAAATTGCGAACGTCCAGGGATTGCTCCTACACTAAAGGTGCCAGCCCTGAAAGCTCTTGCTGGTCCTCATCTCCCACTGGTAACCTCTCAAACGAACCACAAACACTTGGCCTCTGAACTTGTTTAGCCTACTAAAACTTCCAACGTACACAGCCTCTCCTGCTCAATCTGGCCAGAGCTCAACTCCGAAATTGCGAACGTCCAGCGATTGCTCCTACACTAAAGGTGCCAGCCCTGAAAGCTCTTGCTGGTCCTCATCTCCCACTGGTAACCTCTCAAACGAACCACAAACACTCGGGCTCTGAACTTGTTTAGCCTACTAAAACTTCCAACGTACACAGCCTCTCCTGCTCAATCTGGCCAAAATTCACCAACGAAATTGCGAACGTCCAGCGATTGCTCCTACACTAAAGGTGCCAGCCCTGAAAGCTCTTGCTGGTCCTCATCTCCCACTGGTAACCTCTCAAACGAACCACAAACACTTGGGCTCTGAACCTGTTTAGCCTACTAAAACTTCCAACGTACACAGCCTCTCCTGCTCAATCTGGCCAGAGCTCAACTCCGAAATTGCGAACGTCCAGCGATTGCTCCTACACTAAAGGTGCCAGCCCTGAAAGCTCTTGCTGGTCCTCATCTCCCACTGGTAACCTCTCAAACGAACCACAAACACTTGGCCTCTGAACTTGTTTAGCCTACTAAAACTTCCAACGTACACAGCCTCTCCTGCTCAATCTGGCCAGAGCTCAACACCGAAATTGCAAACGTCCAGCGATTGCTCCTACACTAAAGGTGGCAGCCCTGAAAGCTCTTGCTGGTCCTCATCTCCCACTGGTAACCTCTCAAACGAACCACAA
This sequence comes from Gavia stellata, assembly GCF_030936135.1. Taxonomy (NCBI): domain Eukaryota; kingdom Metazoa; phylum Chordata; class Aves; order Gaviiformes; family Gaviidae; genus Gavia; species Gavia stellata. Next base: position 33,027 of record NW_026776703.1, on the reverse strand, counting down.
ACACTTGGGCTCTGAACTTGTTTAGCCTACTAAAACTTCCAACGTACACAGCCTCTCCTGCTCAATCTGCCCAAAATTCACCAACGAAATTGCGAACGTCCAAGGATTGCTCCTACACTAAAGGTGCCAGCCCTGAAAGCTCTTGCTGGTCCTCATCTCCCACTGGTAACCTCTCAAACGAACCACAAACACTTGGGCTCTGAACTTGTTTAGCCTACTAAAACTTCCAACGTACACAGCCTCTCCTGCTCAATCTGGCACGAGCTCAACACCGAAATTGTGAACGTCCAGGGATTGGTCCTACACTAAAGGTGCCAGCCCTGAAAGCTCTTGCTGGTCCTCATCTCCCACTGGTAACCTCTCAAACGAACCACAAACACTTGGGCTCTGAACTTGTTTAGCCTACTAAAACTTCCAACGTACACAGCCTCTCCTGCTCAATCTGGCCAGAGCTCAACACTGAAATTGCGAACGTTCAAGGATTGGTCCTACACTAAAGGTGCCAGCCCTGAAAGCTCTTGCTGGTCCTCATCTCCCACTGGTAACCTCTCAAACGAACCACAAACACTTGGGCTCTGAACTTGTTTAGCCTACTAAAACTTCCAACGTACACAGCCTCTCCTGCTCAATCTGGCCAGAGCTCAACTCCGAAATTGCGAACGTCCAGGGATTGCTCCTACACTAAAGGTGCCAGCCCTGAAAGCTCTTGCTGGTCCTCATCTCCCACTGGTAACCTCTCAAACGAACCACAAACACTTGGGCTCTGAACTTGTTTAGCCTACTAAAACTTCCAACGTACACAGCCTCTCCTGCTCAATCTTGCACGAGCTCAACTCCGAAATTGTGAACGTCCAGGGATTGCTCCTACACTAAAGGTGCCAGCCCTGAAAGCTCTTGCTGGTCCTCATCTCCCACTGGTAACCTCTCAAACGAACCACAAACAGTTGGGTTCTGAACTTGTTTAGCCTACTAAAACTTCCAACGTACACAGCCTCTCCTGCTCAATCTGGCCAGAGCTCAACACCGACATTGCGAACGTCCAGCGATTGCTCCTACACTAAAGGTGCCAGCCCTGAAAGCTCTTGCTGGTCCTCATCTCCCACTGGTAACCTCTCAAACGAACCACAAACACTTGGGCTCTGAACTTGTTTAGCCTACTAAAACTTCCAACGTACACAGCCTCTCCTGCTCAATCTGGCCAGAGCTCAACACCGAAATTGCGAACGTCCAGGGATTGCTCCTACACTAAAGGTGCCAGCCCTGAAAGCTCTTGCTGGTCCTCATCTCCCACTGGTAACCTCTCAAACGAACCACAAACACTTGGCCTCTGAACTTGTTTAGCCTACTAAAACTTCCAACGTACACAGCCTCTCCTGCTCAATCTGGCCAGAGCTCAACTCCGAAATTGCGAACGTCCAGCGATTGCTCCTACACTAAAGGTGCCAGCCCTGAAAGCTCTTGCTGGTCCTCATCTCCCACTGGTAACCTCTCAAACGAACCACAAACACTCGGGCTCTGAACTTGTTTAGCCTACTAAAACTTCCAACGTACACAGCCTCTCCTGCTCAATCTGGCCAAAATTCACCAACGAAATTGCGAACGTCCAGCGATTGCTCCTACACTAAAGGTGCCAGCCCTGAAAGCTCTTGCTGGTCCTCATCTCCCACTGGTAACCTCTCAAACGAACCACAAACACTTGGGCTCTGAACTTGTTTAGCCTACTAAAACTTCCAACGTACACAGCCTCTCCTGCTCAATCTGGCCAGAGCTCAACTCCGAAATTGCGAACGTCCAGGGATTGCTCCTACACTAAAGGTGGCAGCCCTGAAAGCTCTTGCTGGTCCTCATCTCCCACTGGTAACCTCTCAAACGAACCACAAACACTTGGCCTCTGAACTTGTTTAGCCTACTAAAACTTCCAACGTACACAGCCTCTCCTGCTCAATCTGGCCAAAATTCAACACCGAAATTGCGAACGTCCAGCGATTGCTCCTACACTAAAGGTGCCAGCCCTGAAAGCTCTTGCTGGTCCTCATCTCCCACTGGTAACCTCTCAAACGAACCACAAACACTTGGGCTCTGAACTTGTTTAGCCTACTAAAACTTCCAACGTACACAGCCTCTCCTGCTCAATCTGGCCAAAATTCAACACCGAAATTGCGAACGTCCAGCGATTGCTCCTACACTAAAGGTGCCAGCCCTGAAAGCTCTTGCTGGTCCTCATCTCCCACTGGTAACCTCTCAAACGAACCACAAACACTTGGGCTCTGAACTTGTTTAGCCTACTAAAACTTCCAACGTACACAGCCTCTCCTGCTCAATCTTGCACGAGCTCAACACTGAAATTGTGAACGTCCAGGGATTGCTCCTACACTAAAGGTGCCAGCCCTGAAAGCTCTTGCTGGTCCTCATCTCCCACTGGTAACCTCTCAAACGAACCACAAACACTTGGCCTCTGAACTTGTTTAGCCTACTAAAACTTCCAACGTACACAGCCTCTCCTGCTCAATCTGGCCAGAGCTCAACACCGAAATTGCGAACGTCCAGCGATTGCTCCTACACTAAAGGTGCCAGCCCTGAAAGCTCTTGCTGGTCCTCATCTCCCACTGGTAACCTCTCAAACGAACCACAAACACTTGGCCTCTGAACTTGTTTAGCCTACTAAAACTTCCAACGTACACAGCCTCTCCTGCTCAATCTGGCCAGAGCTCAACTCCGAAATTGCGAACGTCCAGGGATTGCTCCTACACTAAAGGTGCCAGCCCTGAAAGCTCTTGCTGGTCCTCATCTCCCACTGGTAACCTCTCAAACGAACCACAAACACTTGGGCTCTGAACTTGTTTAGCCTACTAAAACTTCCAACGTACACAGCCTCTCCTGCTCAATCTGCCCAAAATCCAACAACGAGATTGCGAATGTCCAGGGATTGCTCCGACACTAAAGGTGCCAGCCCTGAAAGCTCTTGCTGGTCCTCATCTCCCACTGGTAACCTCTCAAACGAACCACAAACACTTGGGCTCTGAACTTGTTTAGCCTACTAAAACTTCCAACGTACACAGCCTCTCCTGCTCAATCTGGCCAGAGCTCAACTCCGAAATTGCGAACGTCCAGCGATTGCTCCTACACTAAAGGTGCCAGCCCTGAAAGCTCTTGCTGGTCCTCATCTCCCACTGGTAACCTCTCAAACGAACCACAAACACTTGGCCTCTGAACTTGTTTAGCCTACTAAAACTTCCAACGTACACAGCCTCTCCTGCTCAATCTGGCCAGAGCTCAACACCGAAATTGCGAACGTCCAGCGATTGCTCCTACACTAAAGGTGCCAGCCCTGAAAGCTCTTGCTGGTCCTCATCTCCCACTGGTAACCTCTCAAACGAACCACAAACACTTGGGCTCTGAACTTGTTTAGCCTACTAAAACTTCCAACGTACACAGCCTCTCCTGCTCAATCTGGCCAGAGCTCAACTCCGAAATGGCGAACGTCCAGCGATTGCTCCTACACTAAAGGTGCCAGCCCTGAAAGCTCTTGCTGGTCCTCATCTCCCACTGGTAACCTCTCAAACGAACCACAAACACTTGGGCTCTGAACTTGTTTAGCCTACTAAAACTTCCAACGTACACAGCCTCTCCTGCTCAATCTGCCCAAAATTCAACACCGAAATTGCGAACGTCCAGCGATTGCTCCTACACTAAAGGTGCCAGCCCTGAAAGCTCTTGCTGGTCCTCATCTCCCACTGGTAACCTCTCAAACGAACCACAAACACTTGGGCTCTGAACTTGTTTAGCCTACTAAAACTTCCAACGTACACAGCCTCTCCTGCTCAATCTGGCCAAAATTCAACACCGAAATTGCGAACGTCCAGCGATTGCTCCTACACTAAAGGTGCCAGCCCTGAAAGCTCTTGCTGGTCCTCATCTCCCACTGGTAACCTCTCAAACGAACCACAAACACTTGGGCTCTGAACTTGTTTAGCCTACTAAAACTTCCAACGTACACAGCCTCTCCTGCTCAATCTGCCCAAAATTCACCACCGAAATTGCGAACGTCCAGCGATTGCTCCTACACTAAAGGTGCCAGCCCTGAAAGCTCTTGCTGGTCCTCATCTCCCACTGGTAACCTCTCAAACGAACCACAAACACTTGGGCTCTGAACTTGTTTAGCCTACTAAAACTTCCAACGTACACAGCCTCTCCTGCTCAATCTGGCACGAGCTCAACACCGAAATTGTGAACGTCCAGGGATTGCTCCTACACTAAAGGTGCCAGCCCTGAAAGCTCTTGCTGGTCCTCATCTCCCACTGGTAACCTCTCAAACGAACCACAAACACTTGGGCTCTGAACTTGTTTAGCCTACTAAAACTTCCAACGTACACAGCCTCTCCTGCTCAATCTGGCCAGAGCTCAACACTGAAATTGCGAACGTTCAAGGATTGCTCCTACACTAAAGGTGCCAGCCCTGAAAGCTCTTGCTGGTCCTCATCTCCCACTGGTAACCTCTCAAACGAACCACAAACACTTGGCCTCTGAACTTGTTTAGCCTACTAAAACTTCCAACGTACACAGCCTCTCCTGCTCAATCTGGCCAGAGCTCAACACCGAAATTGCGAACGTCCAGCGATTGCTCCTACACTAAAGGTGCCAGCCCTGAAAGCTCTTGCTGGTCCTCATCTCCCACTGGTAACCTCTCAAACGAACCACAAACACTTGGGCTCTGAACTTGTTTAGCCTACTAAAACTTCCAACGTACACAGCCTCTCCTGCTCAATCTGGCCAGAGCTCAACTCCGAAATGGCAAACGTCCAGCGATTGCTCCTACACTAAAGGTGCCAGCCCTGAAAGCTCTTGCTGGTCCTCATCTCCCACTGGTAACCTCTCAAACGAACCACAAACACTTGGCCTCTGAACTTGTTTAGCCTACTAAAACTTCCAACGTACACAGCCTCTCCTGCTCAATCTGCCCAAAATTCAACACCGAAATTGCGAACGTCCAGCGATTGCTCCTACACTAAAGGTGCCAGCCCTGAAAGCTCTTGCTGGTCCTCATCTCCCACTGGTAACCTCTCAAACGAACCACAAACACTTGGGCTCTGAACTTGTTTAGCCTACTAAAACTTCCAACGTACACAGCCTCTCCTGCTCAATCTGGCCAAAATTCAACACCGAAATTGCGAACGTCCAGCGATTGCTCCTACACTAAAGGTGCCAGCCCTGAAAGCTCTTGCTGGTCCTCATCTCCCACTGGTAACCTCTCAAACGAACCACAAACACTTGGGCTCTGAACTTGTTTAGCCTACTAAAACTTCCAACGTACACAGCCTCTCCTGCTCAATCTGCCCAAAATTCACCACCGAAATTGCGAACGTCCAGCGATTGCTCCTACACTAAAGGTGCCAGCCCTGAAAGCTCTTGCTGGTCCTCATCTCCCACTGGTAACCTCTCAAACGAACCACAAACACTTGGGCTCTGAACTTGTTTAGCCTACTAAAACTTCCAACGTACACAGCCTCTCCTGCTCAATCTGGCACGAGCTCAACTCCGAAATTGTGAACGTCCAGGGATTGCTCCTACACTAAAGGTGCCAGCCCTGAAAGCTCTTGCTGGTCCTCATCTCCCACTGGTAACCTCTCAAACGAACCACAAACACTTGGGCTCTGAACTTGTTTAGCCTACTAAAACTTCCAACGTACACAGCCTCTCCTGCTCAATCTGGCCAGAGCTCAACACTGAAATTGCGAACGTTCAAGGATTGGTCCTACACTAAAGGTGCCAGCCCTGAAAGCTCTTGCTGGTCCTCATCTCCCACTGGTAACCTCTCAAACGAACCACAAACACTTGGCCTCTGAACTTGTTTAGGCTACTAAAACTTCCAACGTACACAGTCTCTCCTGCTCAATCTGGCCAGAGCTCAACACCGAAATTGCGAACGTCAGGGATTGCTCCTACACTAAAGGTGCCAGCCCTGAAAGCTCTTGCTGGTCCTCATCTCCCACTGGTAACCTCTCAAACGAACCACAAACACTTGGGCTCTGAACTTGTTTAGCCTACTAAAACTTCCAACGTACACAGCCTCTCCTGCTCAATCTGGCCAGAGCTCAACACCGAAATTGCGAACGTCCAGGGATTGCTCCTACACTAAAGGTGCCAGCCCTGAAAGCTCTTGCTGGTCCTCATCTCCCACTGGTAACCTCTCAAACGAACCACAAACACTTGGGCTCTGAACTTGTTTAGCCTACTAAAACTTCCAACGTACACAGCCTCTCCTGCTCAATCTGGCCAGAGCTCAACTCCGAAATTGCGAACGTCCAGCGATTGCTCCTACACTAAAGGTGCCAGCCCTGAAAGCTCTTGCTGGTCCTCATCTCCCACTGGTAACCTCTCAAACGAACCACAAACACTTGGGCTCTGAACTTGTTTAGCCTACTAAAACTTCCAATGTACACAGCCTCTCCTGCTCAATCTGGCCAGAGCTCAACTCCGAAATTGCGAACGTCCAGCGATTGCTCCTACACTAAAGGTGCCAGCCCTGAAAGCTCTTGCTGGTCCTCATCTCCCACTGGTAACCTCTCAAACGAACCACAAACACTCGGGCTCTGAACTTGTTTAGCCTACTAAAACTTCCAACGTACACAGCCTCTCCTGCTCAATCTGGCCAAAATTCACCAACGAAATTGCGAACGTCCAGCGATTGCTCCTACACTAAAGGTGCCAGCCCTGAAAACTCTTGCTGGTCCTCATCTCCCACTGGTAACCTCTCAAACGAACCACAAACACTTGGCCTCTGAACTTGTTTAGCCTACTAAAACTTCCAACGTACACAGCCTCTCCTGCTCAATCTGGCCAGAGCTCAACTCCGAAATTGCGAACGTCCAGGGATTGCTCCTACACTAAAGGTGCCAGCCCTGAAAGCTCTTGCTGGTCCTCATCTCCCACTGGTAACCTCTCAAACGAATCACAAACACTTGGCCTCTGAACTTGTTTAGCCTACTAAAACTTCCAACGTACACAGCCTCTCCTGCTCAATCTGCCCAAAATTCAACACCGAAATTGCGAACATCCAGCGATTGCTCCTACACTAAAGGTGCCAGCCCTGAAAGCTCTTGCTGGTCCTCATCTCCCACTGGTAACCTCTCAAACGAACCACAAACACTTGGGCTCTGAACTTGTTTAGCCTACTAAAACTTCCAACGTACACAGCCTCTCCTGCTCAATCTGCCCAAAATTCAACACCGAAATTGCGAACGTCCAGCGATTGCTCCTACACTAAAGGTGCCAGCCCTGAAAGCTCTTGCTGGTCCTCATCTCCCACTGGTAACCTCTCAAACGAACCACAAACACTTGGGCTCTGAACTTGTTTAGCCTACTAAAACTTCCAACGTACACAGCCTCTCCTGCTCAATCTGGCCAGAGCTCAACTCCGAAATTGCGAACGTCCAGCGATTGCTCCTACACTAAAGGTGCCAGCCCTGAAAGCTCTTGCTGGTCCTCATCTCCCACTGGTAACCTCTCAAACGAACCACAAACACTTGGGCTCTGAACTTGTTTAGCCTACTAAAACTTCCAACGTACACAGCCTCTCCTGCTCAATCTGCCCAAAATTCAACACCGAAATTGCGAACGTCCAGGGATTGCTCCTACACTAAAGGTGCCAGCCCTGAAAGCTCTTGCTGGTCCTCATCTCCCACTGGTAACCTCTCAAACGAACCACAAACACTTGGGCTCTGAACTTGTTTAGCCTACTAAAACTTCCAACGTACACAGCCTCTCCTGCTCAATCTGGCCAGAGCTCAACTCCGAAATTGCGAACGTCCAGCGATTGCTCCTACACTAAAGGTGCCAGCCCTGAAAGCTCTTGCTGGTCCTCATCTCCCACTGGTAACCTCTCAAACGAACCACAAACACTTGGGCTCTGAACTTGTTTAGCCTACTAAAACTTCCAACGTACACAGCCTCTCCTGCTCAATCTGGCACGAGCTCAACACCGAAATTGTGAACATCCAGCGATTGCTCCTACACTAAAGGCGCCAGCCCTGAAAGCTCTTGCTGGTCCTCATCTCCCACTGGTAACCTCTCAAACGAACCACAAACACTTGGGCTCTGAACTTGTTTAGCCTACTAAAACTTCCAACGTACACAGCCTCTCCTGCTCAATCTGGCCAGAGCTCAACACCGAAATTGCGAACGTCCAGGGATTGGTCCTACACTAAAGGTGCCAGCCCTGAAAGCTCTTGCTGGTCCTCATCTCCCACTGGTAACCTCTCAAACGAACCACAAACACTTGGGCTCTGAACTTGTTTAGCCTACTAAAACTTCCAACGTACACAGTCTCTCCTGCTCAATCTGGCCAGAGCTCAACACCGAAATTGCGAACGTCCAGGGATTGCTCCTACACTAAAGGTGCCAGCCCTGAAAGCTCTTGCTGGTCCTCATCTCCCACTGGTAACCTCTCAAACGAACCACAAACACTTGGGCTCTGAACTTGTTTAGCCTACTAAAACTTCCAACGTACACAGCCTCTCCTGCTCAATCTGGCCAGAGCTCAACTCCGAAATTGCGAACGTCCAGCGATTGCTCCTACACTAAAGGTGCCAGCCCTGAAAGCTCTTGCTGGTCCTCATCTCCCACTGGTAACCTCTCAAACGAACCACAAACACTCGGGCTCTGAACTTGTTTAGCCTACTAAAACTTCCAACGTACACAGCCTCTCCTGCTCAATCTGCCCAAAATTCACCAACGAAATTGCGAACGTCCAGGGATTGCTCCTACACTAAAGGTGCCAGCCCTGAAAGCTCTTGCTGGTCCTCATCTCCCACTGGTAACCTCTCAAACGAACCACAAACACTTGGGCTCTGAACTTGTTTAGCCTACTAAAACTTCCAACGTACACAGCCTCTCCTGCTCAATCTGGCCAGAGCTCAACTCCGAAATTGCGAACGTCCAGGGATTGCTCCTACACTAAAGGTGCCAGCCCTGAAAGCTCTTGCTGGTCCTCATCTCCCACTGGTAACCTCTCAAACGAACCACAAACACTTGGGCTCTGAACTTGTTTAGCCTACTAAAACTTCCAACGTACACAGCCTCTCCTGCTCAATCTGGCCAGAGCTCAACTCCGAAATTGCGAACGTCCAGCGATTGCTCCTACACTAAAGGTGCCAGCCCTGAAAGCTCTTGCTGGTCCTCATCTCCCACTGGTAACCTCTCAAACGAACCACAAACACTCGGGCTCTGAACTTGTTTAGCCTACTAAAACTTCCAACGTACACAGCCTCTCCTGCTCAATCTGGCCAAAATTCACCAACGAAATTGCGAACGTCCAGCGATTGCTCCTACACTAAAGGTGCCAGCCCTGAAAGCTCTTGCTGGTCCTCATCTCCCACTGGTAACCTCTCAAACGAACCACAAACACTTGGGCTCTGAACTTGTTTAGCCTACTAAAACTTCCAACGTACACAGCCTCTCCTGCTCAATCTGGCCAGAGCTCAACTCTGAAATTGCGAACGTCCAGGGATTGCTCCTACACTAAAGGTGCCAGCCCTGAAAGCTCTTGCTGGTCCTCATCTCCCACTGGTAACCTCTCAAACGAACCACAAACACTTGGCCTCTGAACTTGTTTAGCCTACTAAAACTTCCAACGTACACAGCCTCTCCTGCTCAATCTGGCCAGAGCTCAACACCGAAATTGCGAACGTCCAGGGATTGCTCCTACACTAAAGGTGCCAGCCCTGAAAGCTCTTGCTGGTCCTCATCTCCCACTGGTAACCTCTCAAACGAACCACAAACACTTGGGCTCTGAACTTGTTTAGCCTACTAAAACTTCCAACGTACACAGCCTCTCCTGCTCAATCTGGCCAGAGCTCAACTCCGAAATTGCGAACGTCCAGGGATTGCTCCTACACTAAAGGTGCCAGCCCTGAAAGCTCTTGCTGGTCCTCATCTCCCACTGGTAACCTCTCAAACGAACCACAAACACTTGGGCTCTGAACTTGTTTAGCCTACTAAAACTTCCAACGTACACAGCCTCTCCTGCTCAATCTGGCCAGAGCTCAACTCCGAAATTGCGAACTTCCAGGGATTGCTCCTACACTAAAGGTGCCAGCCCTGAAAGCTCTTGCTGGTCCTCATCTCCCACTGGTAACCTCTCAAACGAACCACAAACACTTGGGCTCTGAACTTGTTTAGCCTACTAAAACTTCCAACGTACACAGCCTCTCCTGCTCAATCTGGCCAAAATTCACCAACGAAATTGCGAACGTCCAGCGATTGCTCCTACACTAAAGGTGCCAGCCCTGAAAGCTCTTGCTGGTCCTCATCTCCCACTGGTAACCTCTCAAACGAACCACAAACACTTGGGCTCTGAACTTGTTTAGCCTACTAAAACTTCCAACGTACACAGCCTCTCCTGCTCAATCTGGCCAGAGCTCAACTCCGAAATTGCAAACGTCCAGGGATTGCTCCTACACTAAAGGTGCCAGCCCTGAAAGCTCTTGCTGGTCCTCATCTCCCACTGGTAACCTCTCAAACGAACCACAAACACTTGGCCTCTGAACTTGTTTAGCCTACTAAAACTTCCAACGTACACAGCCTCTCCTGCTCAATCTGGCCAGAGCTCAACACCGAAATTGCGAACGTCCAGGGATTGCTCCTACACTAAAGGTGCCAGCCCTGAAAGCTCTTGCTGGTCCTCATCTCCCACTGGTAACCTCTCAAACGAACCACAAACACTTGGGCTCTGAACTTGTTTAGCCTACTAAAACTTCCAACGTACACAGCCTCTCCAGCTCAATCTGGCCAGAGCTCAACTCCGAAATTGCGAACGTCCAGGGATTGCTCCTACACTAAAGGTGCCAGCCCTGAAAGCTCTTGCTGGTCCTCATCTCCCACTGGTAACCTCTCAAACGAACCACAAACACTTGGGCTCTGAACTTGTTTAGCCTACTAAAACTTCCAACGTACACAGCCTCTCCTGCTCAATCTGCCCAAAATTCACCAACGAAATTGCGAACGTCCAGCGATTGCTCCTACACTAAAGGTGCCAGCCCTGAAAGCTCTTGCTGGTCCTCATCTCCCACTGGTAACCTCTCAAACGAACCACAAACACTTGGGCTCTGAACTTGTTTAGCCTACTAAAACTTCCAACGTACACAGCCTCTCCTGCTCAATCTGGCACGAGCTCAACACCGAAATTGCGAACGTCCAGGGATTGCTCCTACACTAAAGGTGCCAGCCCTGAAAGCTCTTGCTGGTCCTCATCTCCCACTGGTAACCTCTCAAACGAACCACAAACACTTGGGCTCTGAACTTGTTTAGCCTACTAAAACTTCCAACGTACACAGCCTCTCCTGCTCAATCTGGCCAGAGCTCAAACACCGAAATTGCGAACGTCCAGGGATTGCTCCTACACTAAAGGTGCCAGCCCTGAAAGCTCTTGCTGGTCCTCATCTCCCACTGGTAACCTCTCAAACGAACCACAAACACTTGGCCTCTGAACTTGTTTAGCCTACTAAAACTTCCAACGTACACAGTCCTCTCCTGCTCAATCTGGCCAGAGCTCAACACCGAAATTGCGAACGTCCAGGGATTGCTCCTACACTAAAGGTGCCAGCCCTGAAAGCTCTTGCTGGTCCTCATCTCCCACTGGTAACCTCTCAAACGAACCACAAACACTTGGGCTCTGAACTTGTTTAGCCTACTAAAACTTCCAACGTACACAGCCTCTCCTGCTCAATCTGGCCAGAGCTCAACTCCGAAATTGCGAACGTCCAGCGATTGCTCCTACACTAAAGGTGCCAGCCCTGAAAGCTCTTGCTGGTCCTCATCTCCCACTGGTAACCTCTCAAACGAACCACAAACACTCCGGGCTCTGAACTTGTTTAGCCTACTAAAACTTCCAACGTACACAGCCTCTCCTGCTCAATCTGGCCAAAATTCACCAACGAAATTGCGAACGTCCAGCGATTGCTCCTACACTAAAGGTGCCAGCCCTGAAAGCTCTTGCTGGTCCTCATCTCCCACTGGTAACCTCTCAAACGAACCACAAACACTTGGGCTCTGAACTTGTTTAGCCTACTAAAACTTCCAACGTACGCAGCCTCTCCTGCTCAATCTGGCCAGAGCTCAACTCCGAAATTGCGAACGTCCAGGGATTGCTCCTACACTAAAGGTGCCAGCCCTGAAAGCTCTTGCTGGTCCTCATCTCCCACTGGTAACCTCTCAAACGAACCACAAACACTCGGGCTCTGAACTTGTTTAGCCTACTAAAACTTCCAACGTACACAGCCTCTCCTGCTCAATCTGGCCAAAAATTCACCAACGAAATTGCGAACGTCCAGCGATTGCTCCTACACTAAAGGTGCCAGCCCTGAAAGCTCTTGCTGGTCCTCATCTCCCACTGGTAACCTCTCAAACGAACCACAAACACTTGGCCTCTGAACTTGTTTAGCCTACTAAAACTTCCAACGTACACAGCCTCTCCTGCTCAATCTGCCCAAAATTCAACACCGAAATTGCGAACGTCCAGCGATTGCTCCTACACTAAAGGTGCCAGCCCTGAAAGCTCTTGCTGGTCCTCATCTCCCACTGGTAACCTCTCAAACGAACCACAAACACTTGGGCTCTGAACTTGTTTAGCCTACTAAAACTTCCAACGTACACAGCCTCTCCTGCTCAATCTGGCCAGAGCTCAACTCCGAAATTGCGAACGTCCAGCGATTGCTCCTACACTAAAGGTGCCAGCCCTGAAAGCTCTTGCTGGTCCTCATCTCCCACTGGTAACCTCTCAAACGAACCACAAACACTTGGGCTCTGAACTTGTTTAGCCTACTAAAACTTCCAACGTACACAGCCTCTCCTGCTCAATCTGGCCAGAGCTCAACACCGAAATTGCGAACGTCCAGCGATTTGCTCCTACACTAAAGGTGCCAGCCCTGAAAGCTCTTGCTGGTCCTCATCTCCCACTGGTAACCTCTCAAACGAACCACAAACACTTGGGCTCTGAACTTGTTTAGCCTACTAAAACTTCCAACGTACACAGCCTCTCCTGCTCAATCTGGCCAGAGCTCAACTCCGAAATTGCGAACGTCCAGGGATTGCTCCTACACTAAAGGTGCCAGCCCTGAAAGCTCTTGCTGGTCCTCATCTCCCACTGGTAACCTCTCAAACGAACTACAAACACTTGGGCTCTGAACTTGTTTAGCCTACTAAAACTTCCAACGTACACAGCCTCTCCTGCTCAATCTGGCCAAAATACACCAAAGAAATTGCGAACGTCCAGCGATTGCTCCTACACTAAAGGTGCCAGCCCTGAAAGCTCTTGCTGGTCCTCATCTCCCACTGGTAACCTCTCAAACGAACCACAAACACTTGGGCTCTGAACTTGTTTAGCCTACTAAAACTTCCAACGTACACAGCCTCTCCTGCTCAATCTGGCCAAAATTCACCAACGAAATTGCGAACGTCCAGCGATTGCTCCTACACTAAAGGTGCCAGCCCTGAAAGCTCTTGCTGGTCCTCATCTCCCACTGGTAACCTCTCAAACGAACCACAAACACTTGGCCTCTGAACTTGTTTAGCCTACTAAAACTTCCAACGTACACAGCCTCTCCTGCTCAATCTGGCCAGAGCTCAACACCGAAATTGCGAACGTCCAGCGATTGCTCCTACACTAAAGGTGCCAGCCCTGAAAGCTCTTGCTGGTCCTCATCTCCCACTGGTAACCTCTCAAACGAACCACAAACACTTGGCCTCTGAACTTGTTTAGCCTACTAAAACTTCCAATGTACACAGCCTCTCCTGCTCAATCTGGCCAGAGCTCAACTCCGAAATTGCGAACGTCCAGGGATTGCTCCTACACTAAAGGTGCCAGCCCTGAAAGCTCTTGCTGGTCCTCATCTCCCACTGGTAACCTCTCAAACGAACCACAAACACTTGGGCTCTGAACTTGTTTAGCCTACTAAAACTTCCAACGTACACTCCCTCTCCTGCTCAATCTAGCCAAAATTCACCAACGAAATTGCGAACGTCCAGGGATTGCTCCTACACTAAAGGTGCCAGCCCTGAAAGCTCTTGCTGGTCCTCATCTCCCACTGGTAACCTCTCAAACGAACCACAAACACTTGGGCTCTGAACTTGTTTAGCCTACTAAAACTTCCAACGTACACAGCCTCTCCTGCTCAATCTGGCCAAAATTCACCAACGAAATTGCGAACGTCCCCAGCGATTGCTCCTACACCTAAAGGTGCCAGCCCTGAAAGCTCTTGCTGGTCCTCATCTCCCACTGGTAACCTCTCAAACGAACCACAAACACTTGGGTTCTGAACTTGTTTAGCCTACTAAAACTTCCAACGTACACAGCCTCTCCTGCTCAATCTGGCCAAAATTCACCAACGAAATTGCGAACGTCCAGCGATTGCTCCTACACTAAAGGTGCCAGCCCTGAAAGCTCTTGCTGGTCCTCATCTCCCACTGGTAACCTCTCAAACGAACCACAAACACTTGGGCTCTGAACTTGTTTAGCCTACTAAAACTTCCAACGTACACAGCCTCTCCTGCTCAATCTGGCCAGAGCTCAACTCCGAAATTGCGAACGTCCAGCGATTGCTCCTACACTAAAGGTGCCAGCCCTGAAAGCTCTTGCTGGTCCTCATCTCCCACTGGTAACCTCTCAAACGAACCACAAACACTTGGGCTCTGAACTTGTTTAGCCTACTAAAACTTCCAACGTACACAGCCTCTCCTGCTCAAGTCTGGGCCAGAGCTCAACACCGAAATTGCGAACGTCCAGGGATTGCTCCTACACTAAAGGTGCCAGCCCTGAAAGCTCTTGCTGGTCCTCATCTCCCACTGGTAACCTCTCAAACGAACCACAAACACTTGGGCTCTGAACTTGTTTAGCCTACTAAAACTTCCAACGTACACAGCCTCTCCTGCTCAATCTGGCCAGAGCTCAACTCCGAAATTGCGAACGTCCAGGGATTGCTCCTACACTAAAGGTGCCAGCCCTGAAAGCTCTTGCTGGTCCTCATCTCCCACTGGTAACCTCTCAAACGAACCACAAACACTTGGGGCTCTGAACTTGTTTAGCCTACTAAAACTTCCAACGTACACAGCCTCTTCCTGCTCAATCTGGCCAAAATTCACCAACGAAATTGCGAACGTCCAGGGATTGCTCCTACACTAAAGGGTGCCAGCCCTGAAAGCTCTTGCTGGTCCTCATCTCCCACTGGTAACCTCTCAAAACGAACCACAAACACTTGGCCTCTGAACTTGTTTAGCCTACTAAAACTTCCAACGTACACAGCCTCTCCTGCTCAATCTGGCCAAAATTCACCAACGAAATTGCGAACGTCCAGGGATTGCTCCTACACTAAAGGTGCCAGCCCTGAAAGCTCTTGCTGGTCCTCATCTCCCACCTGGTAACCTCTCAAACGAACCACAAACACTTGGGCTCTGAACTTGTTTAGCCTACTAAAACTTCCAACGTACACAGCCTCTCCTGCTCAATCTGGCCAAAATTCAACACCGAAATTGCGAACGTCCAGGGATTGCTCCTACACTAAAGGTGCCAGCCCTGAAAGCTCTTGCTGGTCCTCATCTCCCACTGGTAACCTCTCAAACGAACCACAAACACTTGGCCTCTGAACTTGTTTAGCCTACTAAAACTTCCAATGTACACAGCCTCTCCTGCTCAATCTGGCCAGAGCTCAACTCCGAAATTGCGAACGTCCAGGGATTACTCCTACACTAAAGGTGCCAGCCCTGAAAGCTCTTGCTGGTCCTCATCTCCCACTGGTAACCTCTCAAACGAACCACAAACACTTGGGCTCTGAACTTGTTTAGCCTACATAAAACTTCCAACGTACACTCCCTCTCCTGCTCAATCTAGCCAAAATTCACCAAAGAAATTGCGAACGTCCAGGGATTGCTCCTACACTAAAGGTGCCAGCCCTGAAAGCTCTTGCTGGTCCTCATCTCCCACTGGTAACCTCTCAAACGAACCACAAACACTTGGGCTCTGAACTTGTTTAGCCTACTAAAACTTCCAACGTACACAGCCTCTCCTGCTCAATCTGGCCAAAATTCACCAACGAAATTGCGAACGTCCAGCGATTGCTCCTACACTAAAGGTGCCAGCCCTGAAAGCTCTTGCTGGTCCTCATCTCCCACTGGTAACCTCTCAAACGAACCACAAACACTTGGGCTCTGAACTTGTTTAGCCTACTAAAACTTCCAACGTACACAGCCTCTCCTGCTCAATCTGGCCAGAGCTCAACTCCGAAATT
This sequence comes from Gavia stellata, assembly GCF_030936135.1. Lineage (NCBI taxonomy): Eukaryota > Metazoa > Chordata > Aves > Gaviiformes > Gaviidae > Gavia > Gavia stellata. The sequence goes on along the minus strand of NW_026776703.1, from coordinate 16,753 downwards.
GCGAACGTCCAGGGATTGCTCCTACACTAAAGGTGCCAGCCCTGAAAGCTCTTGCTGGTCCTCATCTCCCACTGGTAACCTCTCAAACGAACCACAAACACTTGGGCTCTGAACTTGTTTAGCCTACTAAAACTTCCAACGTACACAGCCTCTCCTGCTCAATCTGCCCAAAATTCAACACCGAAATTGCGAACGTCCAGGGATTGCTCCTACACTAAAGGTGCCAGCCCTGAAAGCTCTTGCTGGTCCTCATCTCCCACTGGTAACCTCTCAAACGAAACCACAAACACTTGGGCTCTGAACTTGTTTAGCCTACTAAAACTTCCAACGTACACAGCCTCTCCTGCTCAATCTGGCCAGAGCTCAACTCCGAAATTGCGAACGTCCAGGGATTGCTCCTACACTAAAGGTGCCAGCCCTGAAAGCTCTTGCTGGTCCTCATCTCCCACTGGTAACCTCTCAAACGAACCACAAACACTTGGGCTCTGAACTTGTTTAGCCTACTAAAACTTCCAACGTACACAGCCTCGTCCTGCTCAATCTGGCCAAAATACACCAAAGAAATTGTGAACGTCCAGGGATTGCTCCTACACTAAAGGTGCCAGCCCTGAAAGCTCTTGCTGGTCCTCATCTCCCACTGGTAACCTCTCAAACGAACCACAAACACTTGGGCTCTGAACTTGTTTAGCCTACTAAAACTTCCAACGTACACAGCCTCTCCTGCTCAATCTGGCCAGAGCTCAACACCGAAATTGTGAACGTCCAGGGATTGCTCCTACACTAAAGGTGCCAGCCCTGAAAGCTCTTGCTGGTCCTCATCTCCCACTGGTAACCTCTCAAACGAACCACAAACACTTGGGCTCTGAACTTGTTTAGCCTACTTAAAACTTCCAACGTACACAGCCTCTCCTGCTCAATCTGGCCAAAATTCAACACCGAAATTGCGAACGTCCAGCGATTGCTCCTACACTAAAGGTGCCAGCCCTGAAAGCTCTTGCTGGTCCTCATCTCCCACTGGTAACCTCTCAAACGAACCACAAACACTTGGCCTCTGAACTTGTTTATCCTACTAAAACTTCCAATGTACACAGCCTCTCCTGCTCAATCTGGCCAGAGCTCAACTCCGAAATTGCGAACGTCCAGGGATTGCTCCTACACTAAAGGTGCCAGCCCTGAAAGCTCTTGCTGGTCCTCATCTCCCACTGGTAACCTCTCAAACGAACCACAAAACACTTGGGCTCTGAACTTGTTTAGCCTACTAAAACTTCCAACGTACACTCCCTCTCCTGCTCAATCTAGCCAAAATTCACCAACGAAATTGCGAACGTCCAGGGATTGCTCCTACACTAAAGGTGCCAGCCCTGAAAGCTCTTGCTGGTCCTCATCTCCCACTGGTAACCTCTCAAACGAACCACAAACACTTGGGCTCTGAACTTGTTTAGCCTACTAAAACTTCCAACGTACACAGCCTCTCCTGCTCAATCTGCCCAAAATTCACCAACGAAATTGCGAACGTCCAGCGATTGCTCCTACACTAAAGGTGCCAGCCCTGAAAGCTCTTGCTGGTCCTCATCTCCCACTGGTAACCTCTCAAACGAACCACAAACACTTGGCCTCTGAACTTGTTTAGCCTACTAAAACTTCCAACGTACACAGCCTCTCCTGCTCAATCTGGCCAGAGCTCAACTCCGAAATTGCGAACGTCCAGCGATTGCTTCTACACTAAAGGTGCCAGCCCTGAAAGCTCTTGCTGGTCCTCATCTCCCACTGGTAACCTCTCAAACGAACCACAAACACTTGGGCTCTGAACTTGTTTAGCCTACTAAAACTTCCAACGTACACAGCCTCTCCTGCTCAATCTGGCCAAAATTCACCAACGAAATTGCGAACGTTCAAGGATTGGTCCTACACTAAAGGTGCCAGCCCTGAAAGCTCTTGCTGGTCCTCATCTCCCACTGGTAACCTCTCAAACGAACCACAAACACTTGGGCTCTGAACTTGTTTAGACCTACTAAAACTTCCAACGTACACAGCCTCTCCTGCTCAATCTGGCCAAAATTCACCAACGAAATTGCGAACGTCCAGCGATTGCTCCTACACTAAAGGTGCCAGCCCTGAAAGCTCTTGCTGGTCCTCATCTCCCACTGGTAACCTCTCAAACGAACCACAAACACTTGGGCCTCTGAACTTGTTTAGCCTACTAAAACTTCCAACGTACACAGCCTCTCCTGCTCAATCTGGCCAAAATTCAACACCGAAATTGCGAACGTCCAGGGATTGCTCCTACACTAAAGGTGCCAGCCCTGAAAGCTCTTGCTGGTCCTCATCTCCCACTGGTAACCTCTCAAACGAACCACAAACACTTGGGCTCTGAACTTGTTTAGCCTACTAAAACTTCCAACGTACACAGCCTCTCCTGCTCAATCTGGCCAGAGCTCAACACCGAAATTGCGAACGTCCAGGGATTGCACCTACACTAAAGGTGCCAGCCCTGAAAGCTCTTGCTGGTCCTCATCTCCCACTGGTAACCTCTCCCAAACGAACCACAAACACTTGGGCTCTGAACTTGTTTAGCCTACTAAAACTTCCAACGTACACAGCCTCTCCTGCTCAACCTGGCCAAAAATTCACCAACGAAATTGCGAACGTCCAGCGATTGCTCCTACACTAAAGGTGCCAGCCCTGAAAGCTCTTGCTGGTCCTCATCTCCCACTGGTAACCTCTCAAACAAACCACAAACACTTGGCCTCTGAACTTGTTTAGCCTACTAAAACTTCCAACGTACACAGCCTCTCCTGCTCAATCTTCCCAAAATTCAACACCGAAATTGCGAACGTCCAGCGATTGCTCCTACACTAAAGGTGCCAGCCCTGAAAGCTCTTGCTGGTCCTCATCTCCCACTGGTAACCTCTCAAACGAACCACAAACACTTGGGCTCTGAACTTGTTTAGCCTACTAAAACTTCCAACGTACACAGCCTCTCCTGCTCAATCTGGCCAGAGCTCAACTCCGAAATGGCGAACGTCCAGGGATTGGTCCTACACTAAAGGTGCCAGCCCTGAAAGCTCTTGCTGGTCCTCATCTCCCACTGGTAACCTCTCAAACGAACCACAAACACTTGGTTCTGAACTTGTTTAGCCTACTAAAACTTCCACCGTACACAGCCTCTCCTGCTCAATCTGCCCAAAATTCACCAACGAAATTGCGAACGTCCAGCGATTGCTCCTACACTAAAGGTGCCAGCCCTGAAAGCTCTTGCTGGTCCTCATCTCCCACTGGTAACCTCTCAAACGAACCACAAACACTTGGCCTCTAGAACTTGTTTAGCCTACTAAAACTTCCAACGTACACAGCCTCTCCTGCTCAATCTGGCCAGAGCTCAACTCCGAAATTGCGAACGTCCAGCGATTGCTTCTACACTAAAGGTGCCAGCCCTGAAAGCTCTTGCTGGTCCTCATCTCCCACTGGTAACCTCTCAAACGAACCACAAACACTTGGGCTCTGAACTTGTTTAGCCTACTAAAACTTCCAACGTACACAGCCTCTCCTGCTCAATCTGGCCAAAATTCACCAACGAAATTGCGAACGTTCAAGGATTGGTCCTACACTAAAGGTGCCAGCCCTGAAAGCTCTTGCTGGTCCTCATCTCCCACTGGTAACCTCTCAAACGAACCACAAACACTTGGGCTCTGAACTTGTTTAGCCTACTAAAACTTCCAACGTACACAGCCTCTCCTGCTCAATCTGGCCAAAATTCACCAACGAAATTGCGAACGTCCAGCGATTGCTCCTACACTAAAGGTGCCAGCCCTGAAAGCTCTTGCTGGTCCTCATCTCCCACTGGTAACCTCTCAAACGAACCACAAACACTTGGGCTCTGAACTTGTTTAGCCTACTAAAACTTCCAACGTACACAGCCTCTCCTGCTCAATCTGGCCAAAATTCAACACCGAAATTGCGAACGTCCAGGGATTGCTCCTACACTAAAGGTGCCAGCCCTGAAAGCTCTTGCTGGTCCTCATCTCCCACTGGTAACCTCTCAAACGAACCACAAACACTTGGGCTCTGAACTTGTTTAGCCTACTAAAACTTCCAACGTACACAGCCTCTCCTGCTCAATCTGGCCAGAGCTCAACACCGAAATTGCGAACGTCCAGGGATTGCACCTACACTAAAGGTGCCAGCCCTGAAAGCTCTTGCTGGTCCTCATCTCCCACTGGTAACCTCCCAAACGAACCACAAACACTTGGGCTCTGAACTTGTTTAGCCTACTAAAACTTCCAACGTACACAGCCTCTCCTGCTCAATCTGGCCAAAATTCACCAACGAAATTGCGAACGTCCAGCGATTGCTCCTACACTAAAGGTGCCAGCCCTGAAAGCTCTTGCTGGTCCTCATCTCCCACTGGTAACCTCTCAAACAAACCACAAACACTTGGGCTCTGAACTTGTTTAGCCTACTAAAACTTCCAACGTACACAGCCTCTCCTGCTCAATCTGGCCAGAGCTCAACTCCGAAATTGCGAACATCCAGGGATTGCTCCTACACTAAAGGTGCCAGCCCTGAAAGCTCTTGCTGGTCCTCATCTCCCACTGGTAACCTCTCAAACGAACCACAAACACTTGGGCTCTGAACTTGTTTAGCCTACTAAAACTTCCAACGTACACAGCCTCTCCTGCTCAATCTGGCCAGAGCTCAACTCCGAAATTGCGAACGTCCAGGGATTGCTCCTACACTAAAGGTGCCAGCCCTGAAAGCTCTTGCTGGTCCTCATCTCCCACTGGTAACCTCTCAAACGAACCACAAACACTTGGCCTCTGAACTTGTTTAGCCTACTAAAACTTCCAACGTACACAGCCTCTCCTGCTCAATCTGGCCAGAGCTCAACTCCGAAATGGCGAACGTCCAGGGATTGCTCCTACACTAAAGGTGCCAGCCCTGAAAGCTCTTGCTGGTCCTCATCTCCCACTGGTAACCTCTCAAACGAACCACAAACACTTGGGCTCTGAACTTGTTTAGCCTACTAAAACTTCCAACGTACACAGCCTCTCCTGCTCAATCTGGCCAAAATTCACCAACGAAATTGCGAACGTCCAGCGATTGCTCCTACACTAAAGGTGCCAGCCCTGAAAGCTCTTGCTGGTCCTCATCTCCCACTGGTAACCTCTCAAACGAACCACAAACACTTGGCCTCTGAACTTGTTTAGCCTACTAAAACTTCCAACGTACACAGCCTCTCCTGCTCAATCTGGCCAGAGCTCAACTCCGAAATTGCGAACGTCCAGGGATTGCTCCTACACTAAAGGTGCCAGCCCTGAAAGCTCTTGCTGGTCCTCATCTCCCACTGGTAACCTCTCAAACGAACCACAAACACTTGGGCTCTGAACTTGTTTAGCCTACTAAAACTTCCAACGTACACAGCCTCTCCTGCTCAATCTGGCCAGAGCTCAACTCCGAAATGGCGAACGTCCAGCGATTGCTCCTACACTAAAGGTGCCAGCCCTGAAAGCTCTTGCTGGTCCTCATCTCCCACTGGTAACCTCTCAAACGAACCACAAACACTTGGGCTCTGAACTTGTTTAGCCTACTAAAACTTCCAACGTACACAGCCTCTCCTGCTCAATCTGGCCAGAGCTCAACTCCGAAATTGCGAACGTCCAGCGATTGCTCCTACACTAAAGGTGCCAGCCCTGAAAGCTCTTGCTGGTCCTCATCTCCCACTGGTAACCTCTCAAACGAACCACAAACACTTGGGCTCTGAACTTGTTTAGCCTACTAAAACTTCCAACGTACACAGCCTCTCCTGCTCAATCTGGCCAGAGCTCAACACCGAAATTGCGAACGTCCAGGGATTGCTCCTACACTAAAGGTGCCAGCCCTGAAAGCTCTTGCTGGTCCTCATCTCCCACTGGTAACCTCTCAAACGAACCACAAACACTTGGCCTCTGAACTTGTTTAGCCTACTAAAACTTCCAACGTACACAGCCTCTCCTGCTCAATCTGGCCAGAGCTCAACTCCGAAATTGCGAACGTCCAGGGATTGCTCCTACACTAAAGGTGCCAGCCCTGAAAGCTCTTGCTGGTCCTCATCTCCCACTGGTAACCTCTCAAACGAACCACAAACACTTGGGCTCTGAACTTGTTTAGCCTACTAAAACTTCCAACGTACACAGCCTCTCCTGCTCAATCTGGCCAAAATTCACCAACGAAATTGCGAACGTCCAGGGATTGCTCCTACACTAAAGGTGCCAGCCCTGAAAGCTCTTGCTGGTCCTCATCTCCCACTGGTAACCTCTCAAACGAACCACAAACACTTGGGCTCTGAACTTGTTTAGCCTACTAAAACTTCCAACGTACACAGCCTCTCCTGCTCAATCTGGCCAAAATTCAACACCGAAATTGCGAACGTCCAGGGATTGCTCCTACACTAAAGGTGCCAGCCCTGAAAGCTCTTGCTGGTCCTCATCTCCCACTGGTAACCTCTCAAACGAACCACAAACACTTGGCCTCTGAACTTGTTTAGCCTACTAAAACTTCCAACGTACACAGCCTCTCCTGCTCAATCTAGGCCAAAATTCACCAACGGAATTGCGAACGTCCAGGGATTGCTCCTACACTAAAGGTGCCAGCCCTGAAAGCTCTTGCTGGTCCTCATCTCCCACTGGTAACCTCTCAAACGAACCACAAACACTTGGGCTCTGAACTTGTTTAGCCTACTAAAACTTCCAACGTACACAGCCTCTCCTGCTCAATCTGCCCAAAATTCAACACCGAAAGTGTGAACGTCCAGCGATTGCTCCTACACTAAAGGTGCCAGCCCTGAAAGCTCTTGCTGGTCCTCATCTCCCACTGGTAACCTCTCAAACGAACCACAAACACTTGGCCTCTGAACTTGTTTAGCCTACTAAAACTTCCAACGTACACAGCCTCTCCTGCTCAATCTGGCCAGAGCTCAACTCCGAAATGGCGAACGTCCAGCGATTGCTCCTACACTAAAGGTGCCAGCCCTGAAAGCTCTTGCTGGTCCTCATCTCCCACTGGTAACCTCTCAAACGAACCACAAACACTTGGGCTCTGAACTTGTTTAGCCTACTAAAACTTCCAACGTACACAGCCTCTCCTGCTCAATCTGGCCAGAGCTCAACTCCGAAATTGCGAACGTCCAGCGATTGCTCCTACACTAAAGGTGCCAGCCCTGAAAGCTCTTGCTGGTCCTCATCTCCCACTGGTAACCTCTCAAACGAACCACAAACACTTGGGCTCTGAACTTGTTTAGCCTACTAAAACTTCCAACGTACACAGCCTCTCCTGCTCAATCTGGCCAGAGCTCAACACCGAAATTGCGAACGTCCAGGGATTGCTCCTACACTAAAGGTGCCAGCCCTGAAAGCTCTTGCTGGTCCTCATCTCCCACTGGTAACCTCTCAAACGAACCACAAACACTTGGGCTCTGAACTTGTTTAGCCTACTAAAACTTCCAACGTACACAGCCTCTCCTGCTCAATCTGCCCAAAATTCAACACCGAAATTGCAAACGTCCAGGGATTGCTCCTACACTAAAGGTGCCAGCCCTGAAAGCTCTTGCTGGTCCTCATCTCCCACTGGTAACCTCTCAAACGAACCACAAACACTTGGGCTCTGAACTTGTTTAGCCTACTAAAACTTCCAACGTACACAGCCTCTCCTGCTCAATCTGGCCAAAATTCACAAACGAAATTGCGAACGTCCAGGGATTGCTCCTACACTAAAGGTGCCAGCCCTGAAAGCTCTTGCTGGTCCTCATCTCCCACTGGTAACCTCTCAAACGAACCACAAACACTTGGCCTCTGAACTTGTTTAGCCTACTAAAACTTCCAACGTACACAGCCTCTCCTGCTCAATCTGCCCAAAATTCAACACCGAAATTGCGAACGTCCAGGGATTGCTCCTACACTAAAGGTGCCAGCCCTGAAAGCTCTTGCTGGTCCTCATCTCCCACTGGTAACCTCTCAAACGAACCACAAACACTTGGGCTCTGAACTTGTTTAGCCTACTAAAACTTCCAACGTACACAGCCTCTCCTGCTCAATCTGCCCAAAATTCACCAACGAAATTGCGAACGTCCAGCGATTGCTCCTACACTAAAGGTGCCAGCCCTGAAAGCTCTTGCTGGTCCTCATCTCCCACTGGTAACCTCTCAAACGAACCACAAACACTTGGGCTCTGAACTTGTTTAGCCTACTAAAACTTCCAACGTACACAGCCTCTCCTGCTCAATCTGGCCAGAGCTCAACTCCGAAATTGCGAACGTCCAGCGATTGCTTCTACACTAAAGGTGCCAGCCCTGAAAGCTCTTGCTGGTCCTCATCTCCCACTGGTAACCTCTCAAACGAACCACAAACACTTGGGCTCTGAACTTGTTTAGCCTACTAAAACTTCCAACGTACACAGCCTCTCCTGCTCAATCTGGCCAAAATTCACCAACGAAATTGCGAACGTTCAAGGATTGGTCCTACACTAAAGGTGCCAGCCCTGAAAGCTCTTGCTGGTCCTCATCTCCCACTGGTAACCTCTCAAACGAACCACAAACACTTGGGCTCTGAACTTGTTTAGCCTACTAAAACTTCCAACGTACACAGCCTCTCCTGCTCAATCTGGCCAAAATTCACCAACGAAATTGCGAACGTCCAGCGATTGCTCCTACACTAAAGGTGCCAGCCCTGAAAGCTCTTGCTGGTCCTCATCTCCCACTGGTAACCTCTCAAACGAACCACAAACACTTGGGCTCTGAACTTGTTTAGCCTACTAAAACTTCCAACGTACACAGCCTCTCCTGCTCAATCTGCCCAAAATTCACCAACGAAATTGCGAACGTCCAGCGATTGCTCCTACACTAAAGGTGCCAGCCCTGAAAGCTCTTGCTGGTCCTCATCTCCCACTGGTAACCTCTCAAACGAACCACAAACACTTGGCCTCTGAACTTGTTTAGCCTACTAAAACTTCCAACGTACACAGCCTCTCCTGCTCAATCTGGCCAGAGCTCAACTCCGAAATTGCGAACGTCCAGCGATTGCTTCTACACTAAAGGTGCCAGCCCTGAAAGCTCTTGCTGGTCCTCATCTCCCACTGGTAACCTCTCAAACGAACCACAAACACTTGGGCTCTGAACTTGTTTAGCCTACTAAAACTTCCAACGTACACAGCCTCTCCTGCTCAATCTGCCCAAAATTCAACACCGAAATTGCGAACGTCCAGCGATTGCTCCTACACTAAAGGTGCCAGCCCTGAAAGCTCTTGCTGGTCCTCATCTCCCACTGGTAACCTCTCAAACGAACCACAAACACTTGGGCTCTGAACTTGTTTAGCCTACTAAAACTTCCAACGTACACAGCCTCTCCTGCTCAATCTGGCCAAAATTCACCAACGAAATTGCGAACGTCCAGCGATTGCTCCTACACTAAAGGTGCCAGCCCTGAAAGCTCTTGCTGGTCCTCATCTCCCACTGGTAACCTCTCAAACGAACCACAAACACTTGGCCTCTGAACTTGTTTAGCCTACTAAAACTTCCAACGTACACAGCCTCTCCTGCTCAATCTGGCCAGAGCTCAACTCCGAAATTGCGAACGTCCAGCGATTGCTTCTACACTAAAGGTGCCAGCCCTGAAAGCTCTTGCTGGTCCTCATCTCCCACTGGTAACCTCTCAAACGAACCACAAACACTTGGGCTCTGAACTTGTTTAGCCTACTAAAACTTCCAACGTACACAGCCTCTCCTGCTCAATCTGGCCAAAATTCACCAACGAAATTGCGAACGTTCAATGATTGGTCCTACACTAAAGGTGCCAGCCCTGAAAGCTCTTGCTGGTCCTCATCTCCCACTGGTAACCTCTCAAACGAACCACAAACACTTGGGCTCTGAACTTGTTTAGCCTACTAAAACTTCCAACGTACACAGCCTCTCCTGCTCAATCTGGCCAAAATTCACCAACGAAATTGCGAACGTCCAGCGATTGCTCCTACACTAAAGGTGCCAGCCCTGAAAGCTCTTGCTGGTCCTCATCTCCCACTGGTAACCTCTCAAACGAACCACAAACACTTGGGCTCTGAACTTGTTTAGCCTACTAAAACTTCCAACGTACACAGCCTCTCCCTTGCTCAATCTGCCCAAAATTCACCAACGAAATTGCGAACGTCCAGCGATTGCTCCTACACTAAAGGTGCCAGCCCTGAAAGCTCTTGCTGGTCCTCATCTCCCACTGGTAACCTCTCAAACGAACCACAAACACTTGGGCTCTGAACTTGTTTAGCCTACTAAAACTTCCAACGTACACAGCCTCTCCTGCTCAATCTGGCCAGAGCTCAACTCCGAAATTGCGAACGTCCAGCGATTGCTTCTACACTAAAGGTGCCAGCCCTGAAAGCTCTTGCTGGTCCTCATCTCCCACTGGTAACCTCTCAAACGAACCACAAACACTTGGGCTCTGAACTTGTTTAGCCTACTAAAACTTCCAACGTACACAGCCTCTCCTGCTCAATCTGGCCAAAATTCACCAACGAAATTGCGAACGTCAAGGATTGGTCCTACACTAAAGGTGCCAGCCCTGAAAGCTCTTGCTGGTCCTCATCTCCCACTGGTAACCTCTCAAACGAACCACAAACACTTGGGCTCTGAACTTGTTTAGCCTACTAAAACTTCCAACGTACACAGCCTCTCCTGCTCAATCTGGCCAAAATTCACCAACGAAATTGCGAACGTCCAGCGATTGCTCCTACACTAAAGGTGCCAGCCCTGAAAGCTCTTGCTGGTCCTCATCTCCCACTGGTAACCTCTCAAAAGAACCACAAACACTTGGGCTCTGAACTTGTTTAGCCTACTAAAACTTCCAACGTACACAGCCTCTCCTGCTCAATCTGGCCAAAATTCAACACCGAAATTGCGAACGTCCAGGGATTGCTCCTACACTAAAGGTGCCAGCCCTGAAAGCTCTTGCTGGTCCTCATCTCCCACTGGTAACCTCTCAAACGAACCACAAACACTTGGGCTCTGAACTTGTTTAGCCTACTAAAACTTCCAACGTACACAGCCTCTCCTGCTCAATCTGGCCAGAGCTCAACACCGAAATTGCGAACGTCCAGGGATTGCTCCTACACTAAAGGTGCCAGCCCTGAAAGCTCTTGCTGGTCCTCATCTCCCACTGGTAACCTCCCAAACGAACCACAAACACTTGGCCTCTGAACTTGTTTAGCCTACTAAAACTTCCAACGTACACAGCCTCTCCTGCTCAATCTGCCCAAAATTCAACACCGAAATTGCGAACGTCCAGGGATTGCTCCTACACTAAAGGTGCCAGCCCTGAAAGCTCTTGCTGGTCCTCATCTCCCACTGGTAACCTCTCAAACGAACCACAAACACTTGGGCTCTGAACTTGTTTAGCCTACTAAAACTTCCAACGTACACAGCCTCTCCTGCTCAATCTGGCCAGAGCTCAACTCCGAAATGGCGAACGTCCAGGGATTGCTCCTACACTAAAGGTGCCAGCCCTGAAAGCTCTTGCTGGTCCTCATCTCCCACTGGTAACCTCTCAAACGAACCACAAACACTTGGGCTCTGAACTTGTTTAGCCTACTAAAACTTCCAACGTACACAGCCTCTCCTGCTCAATCTGGCCAAAATTCACCAACGAAATTGCGAACGTCCAGCGATTGCTCCTACACTAAAGGTGCCAGCCCTGAAAGCTCTTGCTGGTCCTCATCTCCCACTGGTAACCTCTCAAACGAACCACAAACACTTGGGCTCTGAACTTGTTTAGCCTACTAAAACTTCCAACGTACACAGCCTCTCCTGCTCAATCTGGCCAGAGCTCAACTCCGAAATTGCGAACGTCCAGCGATTGCTTCTACACTAAAGGTGCCAGCCCTGAAAGCTCTTGCTGGTCCTCATCTCCCACTGGTAACCTCTCAAACGAACCACAAACACTTGGGCTCTGAACTTGTTTAGCCTACTAAAACTTCCAACGTACACAGCCTCTCCTGCTCAATCTGGCCAAAATTCACCAACGAAATTGCGAACGTTCAATGATTGGTCCTACACTAAAGGTGCCAGCCCTGAAAGCTCTTGCTGGTCCTCATCTCCCACTGGTAACCTCTCAAACGAACCACAAACACTTGGGCTCTGAACTTGTTTAGCCTACTAAAACTTCCAACGTACACAGCCTCTCCTGCTCAATCTGGCCAAAATTCACCAACGAAATTGCGAACGTCCAGCGATTGCTCCTACACTAAAGGTGCCAGCCCTGAAAGCTCTTGCTGGTCCTCATCTCCCACTGGTAACCTCTCAAACGAACCACAAACACTTGGGCTCTGAACTTGTTTAGCCTACTAAAACTTCCAACGTACACAGCCTCTCCTGCTCAATCTTCCCAAAATTCAACACCGAAATTGCGAACGTCCAGCGATTGCTCCTACACTAAAGGTGCCAGCCCTGAAAGCTCTTGCTGGTCCTCATCTCCCACTGGTAACCTCTCAAACGAACCACAAACACTTGGGCTCTGAACTTGTTTAGCCTACTAAAACTTCCAACGTACACAGCCTCTCCTGCTCAATCTGGCCAGAGCTCAACTCCGAAATGGCGAACGTCCAGGGATTGCTCCTACACTAAAGGTGCCAGCCCTGAAAGCTCTTGCTGGTCCTCATCTCCCACTGGTAACCTCTCAAACGAACCACAAACACTTGGGCTCTGAACTTGTTTAGCCTACTAAAACTTCCAACGTACACAGCCTCTCCTGCTCAATCTGGCCAAAATTCACCAACGAAATTGCGAACGTCCAGGGATTGCTCCTACACTAAAGGTGCCAGCCCTGAAAGCTCTTGCTGGTCCTCATCTCCCACTGGTAACCTCTCAAACGAACCACAAACACTTGGGCTCTGAACTTGTTTAGGCTACTAAAACTTCCAACGTACACACCTAGCCCTTCTTCCTGCTCAATCTGGCCAAAATTCAACACCGAAATTGCGAACGTCCAGGGATTGCTCCTACACTAAAGGTGCCAGCCCTGAAAGCTCTTGCTGGTCCTCATCTCCCACTGGTAACCTCTCAAACGAACCACAAACACTTGGGCTCTGAACTTGTTTAGCCTACTAAAACTTCCAACGTACACTCCCTCTCCTGCTCAATCTAGCCAAAATTCACCAACGAAATTGCGAACGTCCAGGGATTGCTCCTACACTAAAGGTGCCAGCCCTGAAAGCTCTTGCTGGTCCTCATCTCCCACTGGTAACCTCTCAAACGAACCACAAACACTTGGGCTCTGAACTTGTTTAGCCTACTAAAACTTCCAACGTACACAGCCTCTCCTGCTCAATCTGGCCAAAATTCACCAACGAAATTGCGAACGTCCAGCGATTGCTCCTACACTAAAGGTGCCAGCCCTGAAAGCTCTTGCTGGTCCTCATCTCCCACTGGTAACCTCTCAAACGAACCACAAACACTTGGCCTCTGAACTTGTTTAGCCTACTAAAACTTCCAACGTACACAGCCTCTCCTGCTCAATCTGGCCAAAATTCACCACCGAAATTGCGAACGTCCAGCGATTGCTCCTACACTAAAGGTGCCAGCCCTGAAAGCTCTTGCTGGTCCTCATCTCCCACTGGTAACCTCTCAAACGAACCACAAACACTTGGGCTCTGAACTTGTTTAGCCTACTAAAACTTCCAATGTACACAGCCTCTCCTGCTCAATCTGGCCAGAGCTCAACTCCGAAATTGCGAACGTCCAGGGATTGCTCCTACACTAAAGGTGCCAGCCCTGAAAGCTCTTGCTGGTCCTCATCTCCCACTGGTAACCTCTCAAACGAACCACAAACACTTGGCCTCTGAACTTGTTTAGCCTACTAAAACTTCCAACGTACACAGCCTCTCCTGCTCAATCTGCCCAAAATTCACCAACGAAATTGCGAACGTCCAGCGATTGCTCCTACACTAAAGGTGCCAGCCCTGAAAGCTCTTGCTGGTCCTCATCTCCCACTGGTAACCTCTCAAACGAACCACAAACACTTGGGCTCTGAACTTGTTTAGCCTACTAAAACTTCCAACGTACACAGCCTCTCCTGCTCAATCTGGCCAGAGCTCAACTCCGAAATGGCGAACGTCCAGCGATTGCTCCTACACTAAAGGTGCCAGCCCTGAAAGCTCTTGCTGGTCCTCATCTCCCACTGGTAACCTCTCAAACGAACCACAAACACTTGGGCTCTGAACTTGTTTAGCCTACTAAAACTTCCAACGTACACAGCCTCTCCTGCTCAATCTGGCCAGAGCTCAACTCCGAAATGGCGAACGTCCAGCGATTGCTCCTACACTAAAGGTGCCAGCCCTGAAAGCTCTTGCTGGTCCTCATCTCCCACTGGTAACCTCTCAAACGAACCACAAACACTTGGGCTCTGAACTTGTTTAGCCTACTAAAACTTCCAACGTACACAGCCTCTCCTGCTCAATCTGGCCAGAGCTCAACACCGAAATTGCGAACGTCCAGGGATTGCTCCTACACTAAAGGTGCCAGCCCTGAAAGCTCTTGCTGGTCCTCATCTCCCACTGGTAACCTCTCAAACGAACCACAAACACTTGGGCTCTGAACTTGTTTAGCCTACTAAAACTTCCAACGTACACAGCCTCTCCTGCTCAATCTGGCCAGAGCTCAACTCCGAAATTGCGAACGTCCAGGGATTGCTCCTACACTAAAGGTGCCAGCCCTGAAAGCTCTTGCTGGTCCTCATCTCCCACTGGTAACCTCTCAAACGAACCACAAACACTTGGCCTCTGAACTTGTTTAGCCTACTAAAACTTCCAACGTACACAGCCTCTCCTGCTCAATCTGGCCAAAATTCACCAACGAAATTGCGAACGTCCAGGGATTGCTCCTACACTAAAGGTGCCAGCCCTGAAAGCTCTTGCTGGTCCTCATCTCCCACTGGTAACCTCTCAAACGAACCACAAACACTTGGGCTCTGAACTTGTTTAGCCTACTAAAACTTCCAATGTACACAGCCTCTCCTGCTCAATCTGGCCAGAGCTCAACTCCGAAATTGCGAACGTCCAGGGATTGCTCCTACACTAAAGGTGCCAGCCCTGAAAGCTCTTGCTGGTCCTCATCTCCCACTGGTAACCTCTCAAACGAACCACAAACACTTGGGCTCTGAACTTGTTTAGCCTACTAAAACTTCCAACGTACACTCCCTCTCCTGCTCAATCTAGCCAAAATTCACCAACGAAATTGCGAACGTCCAGCGATTGCTCCTACACTAAAGGTGCCAGCCCTGAAAGCTCTTGCTGGTCCTCATCTCCCACTGGTAACCTCTCAAACGAACCACAAACACTTGGCCTCTGAACTTGTTTAGCCTACTAAAACTTCCAACGTACACAGCCTCTCCTGCTCAATCTGGCCAAAATTCACCAACGAAATTGCGAACGTCCAGCGATTGCTCCTACACTAAAGGTGCCAGCCCTGAAAGCTCTTGCTGGTCCTCATCTCCCACTGGTAACCTCTCAAACGAACCACAAACACTTGGGCTCTGAACTTGTTTAGCCTACTAAAACTTCCAACGTACACAGCCTCTCCTGCTCAATCTGGCCAGAGCTCAACTCCGAAATTGCGAACGTCCAGCGATTGCTCCTACACTAAAGGTGCCAGCCCTGAAAGCTCTTGCTGGTCCTCATCTCCCACTGGTAACCTCTCAAACGAACCACAAACACTCGGGCTCTGAACTTGTTTAGCCTACTAAAACTTCCAACGTACACAGCCTCTCCTGCTCAATCTGGCCAAAATTCACCAACGAAATTGCGAACGTCCAGCGATTGCTCCTACACTAAAGGTGCCAGCCCTGAAAGCTCTTGCTGGTCCTCATCTCCCACTGGTAACCTCTCAAACGAACCACAAACACTTGGGCTCTGAACTTGTTTAGCCTACTAAAACTTCCAACGTACACAGCCTCTCCTGCTCAATCTGGCCAGAGCTCAACACCGAAATTGCGAACGTCCAGCGATTGCTTCTACACTAAAGGTGCCAGCCCTGAAAGCTCTTGCTGGTCCTCATCTCCCACTGGTAACCTCTCAAACGAACCACAAACACTTGGGCTCTGAACTTGTTTAGCCTACTAAAACTTCCAACGTACACAGCCTCTCCTGCTCAATCTGGCCAAAATTCACCAACGAAATTGCGAACGTCAAGGATTGGTCCTACACTAAAGGTGCCAGCCCTGAAAGCTCTTGCTGGTCCTCATCTCCCACTGGTAACCTCTCAAACGAACCACAAACACTTGGGCTCTGAACTTGTTTAGCCTACTAAAACTTCCAACGTACACAGCCTCTCCTGCTCAATCTGGCCAAAATTCACCAACGAAATTGCGAACGTCCAGCGATTGCTCCTACACTAAAGGTGCCAGCCCTGAAAGCTCTTGCTGGTCCTCATCTCCCACTGGTAACCTCTCAAAAGAACCACAAACACTTGGGCTCTGAACTTGTTTAGCCTACTAAAACTTCCAACGTACACAGCCTCTCCTGCTCAATCTGGCCAAAATTCAACACCGAAATTGCGAACGTCCAGGGATTGCTCCTACACTAAAGGTGCCAGCCCTGAAAGCTCTTGCTGGTCCTCATCTCCCACTGGTAACCTCTCAAACGAACCACAAACACTTGGGCTCTGAACTTGTTTAGCCTACTAAAACTTCCAACGTACACAGCCTCTCCTGCTCAATCTGGCCAGAGCTCAACACCGAAATTGCGA
>NW_026776702.1:0-80327 GCF_030936135.1 Gavia stellata | reverse complement strand
CCGAAATTGCGAACGTCCAGCGATTGCTCCTACACTAAAGGTGCCAGCCCTGAAAGCTCTTGCTGGTCCTCATCTCCCACTGGTAACCTCTCAAACGAACCACAAACACTTGGCCCTGAACTTGTTTAGATCACTCAAAGGTCCAG
Organism: Gavia stellata; assembly: GCF_030936135.1. Taxonomy (NCBI): domain Eukaryota; kingdom Metazoa; phylum Chordata; class Aves; order Gaviiformes; family Gaviidae; genus Gavia; species Gavia stellata. Next base: position 80,181 of record NW_026776702.1, on the reverse strand, counting down.
ACGTATCATCGCTTCCTCTCGCTAATTCACGTCAGAGCTCAACACCGAAATTGCGAACGTCCAGCGATTGCTCCTACACTAAAGGTGCCAGCCCTGAAAGCTGTGGCTGGTCCTCATCTCCCACTGCTAACCTCTCAAACGAACCACCAACACTTGGCCTCTGAACTTGTTTAGACACGCAAAGGTCCAGACGTATCATCGCTTCCTCTCGCTAATTCACGTCAGAGCTCAAAACCGAAATTGCGAACGTCCAGCGATTGCTCCTACACTAAAGGTGCCAGCCCTGAAAGCTCTTGCTGGTCCTCATCTCCCACTGGTAACCTCTCAAACGAACCACAAACACTTGGCCTCTGAACTTGTTTAGACACTCAAAGGTCGAGACGTATCATCGCTTCCTCTCCCTAATTCACGTCAGAGCTCAACACCGAAATTGCGAACGTCCAGCGATTGCTCCTACACTAAAGGTGCCAGCCCTGAAAGCTGTGGCTGGTCCTCATCTCCCACTGCTAATCTCTCAAACGAACCACAAACACTTGGCCTCTGAACTTGTTTAGACACGCAAAGGTCCAGACGTATCATCGCTTCCTCTCCCTAATTCACGTCAGAGCTCAACACCGAAATTGCGAACGTCCAGCGATTGCTCCTACACTGACGGTTCCAGCCCTGAAAGCTCTTGCTGGTCCTCATCTCCCACTGGTAACCTCTCAAACGAACCACAAACACTTGGCCCCTGAACTTGTTTAGACACGCAAAGGTCCAGACGTATCATCGCTTCCCCTCGCTAATTCACGTCAGAGCTCAACACCAAAATTGCGAACGTCCAGCGATTGCTCCTACACTAAAGGGGCCAGCCCTGAAAGCTCTTGCTGGTCCTCATCTCCCACTGGTAACCTCTCAAACGAACCACAAACACTTGGCCCCTGAACTTGTTTAGACACGCAAAGGTCCAGACGTATCATCGCTTCCTCTCCCTAATTCACGTCAGAGCTCAACACCGAAATTGCGAACGTCCAGCGATTGCTCCTACACTAAAGGTGCCAGCCCTGAAAGCTGTGGCTGGTCCTCATCTCCCACTGCTAATCTCTCAAACGAACCACAAACACTTGGCCTCTGAACTTGTTTAGACACGCAAAGGTCCAGACGTATCATCGCTTCCTCTCCCTAATTCACGTCAGAGCTCAACACCGAAATTGTGAACGTCCAGCGATTGCTCCTACACTAAAGGTGCCAGCCCTGAAAGCTCTTGCTGGTCCTCATCTCCCACTGGTAACCTCTCAAACGAACCACAAACACTTGGCCCCTGAACTTGTTTAGACACGCAAAGGTCCAGACGTATCATCGCTTCCTCTCCCTAATTCACGTCAGAGCTCAACACCGAAATTGCGAACGTCCAGCGATTGCTCCTACACTGACGGTTCCAGCCCTGAAAGCTCTTGCTGGTCCTCATCTCCCACTGCTAACCTCTGAAACGAACCACAAACACTTGGCCCCTGAACTTGTTTAGACACGCAAAGGTCCAGACGTATCATCGCTTCCCCTCGCTAATTCACGTCAGAGCTCAACACCAAAATTGCGAACGTCCAGCGATTGCTCCTACACTAAAGGGGCCAGCCCTGAAAGCTCTTGCTGGTCCTCATCTCCCACTGCTAACCTCTCAAACGAACCACAAACGCTTGGCCTCTGGACTTGTTTAGACACTCAAAGGTCCAGACGTATCATCGCTTCCTCTCCCTAATTCATGTCAGAGCTCAACACCAAAATTGCGAACGTCCAGCGATTGCTCCTACACTAAAGGTGCCAGCCCTGAAAGCTGTGGCTGGTCCTCATCTCCCACTGCTAACCTCTCAAACGAACCACAAACACTTGGCATCTGAACTTGTTTACACTCAAAGGTCCAGACGTATCATCGCTTCCTCTCGCTAATTCACGTCAGAGCTCAACACCGAAATTGCGAACGTCCAGCGATTGCTCCTACATTAAAGGTGCCATCCCTGAAAGCTCTTGCTGGTCCTCATCTCCCACTGGTAACCTCTAAAACAAACCACAAACACTTGGCCTCTGAACTTGTTTAGACACTCAAAGGTCCAGACGTATCATCGCTTCCTCTCGCTAATTCAAGTCAGAGCTCAACACCGAAATTGCGAACGTCCAGCGATTGCTCCTACACTAAAGGTGCCAGCCCTGAAAGCTCTTGCTGGTCCTCATCTCCCACTGGTAACCTCTGAAACGAACCACAAACACTTGGCCTCTGAACTTGTTTAGACACGCAAAGGTCCAGACGTCTCATCGCTTCCTCTCGCTAATTCACGTCAGAGCTCAACACCGAAATTGCGAACGTCCAGCGATTGCTCCTACACTAAAGGTGCCAGCCCTGAAAGCTCTTGCTGGTCCTCATCTCCCACTGGTAACCTCTCAAACGAACCACAAACACTTGGCTTCTGAACTTGTTTAGACACTCAAAGGTCCAGACATATCATCGCTTCCTCTTGCTAATTGACGTCAGAGCTCAACACCGAAATTGCGAACGTCCAGCGATTGCTCCTACACTAGAGGTGCCAGCCCTAAAGCTGTGGCTGGTCCTCATCTGCCACTGGTAACCTCTCAAACGAACCACAAACACTTGGCTTCTGAACTTGTTTAGACACTCAAAGGTCCAGACATATCATCGCTTCCTCTCGCTAATTCACGTCAGAGCTCAACACCAAAATTGCGAACGTCCAGCGATTGCTCCTACACTAGAGGTGCCAGCCCTGAAAGCTGTGGCTGGTCCTCATCTCCCACTGGTAACCTCTCAAACGAACCACAAACACTTGGCCCTGAACATGTTTAGACACTCAAAGGTCCAGACGTATCATCGCTTCCTCTCGCTAATTCATTGCAGAGCTCAACACAGAAATTGCGAACGTCCAGCGATTGCTCCTACACTAAAGGTGCCAGCAGTGAAAGCTGTGGCTGGTCCTCATCTCCCACTGCTAACCTCTCAAACGAACCACAAACACTTGGCCTCTGAACTTGTTTACACACTCAAAGTTCCAGACGTATCATCGCTTCCTCTCGCTAATTCACGTCAGAGTTCAACACCGAAATTGCGAACGTCCAGCGATTGCTCCTACACTAAAGGTGCCAGCCCTGAAAGCTCTTGCTGGTCCTCATCTCCCACTGCTAACCTCTCAAACGAACCACAAACACTTGGCCTCTGAACTTGTTTAGACACTCAAAGGTCCAGACGTATCATCGCTTCCTCTCGCTAATTCACGTCAGAACTCAACACTGAAATTGCGAACATCCAGCGATTGCTCCTACACTAAAGGTGCCAGCCCTGAAAGCTGTGGCTGGTCCTCATCTCCCACTGCTAACCTCTCAAACGAACCACAAACACTTGGCCTCTGAACTTGTTTAGACACTCAAAGGTCGAGACGTATCATCGCTTCCTCTCGCTAATTCACGTCAGAGCTCAACACCGCAATTGCGAACGTCCAGCGATTGCTCCTACACTAAAGGTGCCAGCCCTGAAAGCTCTGGCTGGTCCTCATCTCCCACTGCTAAACTCTCAAACGAACCACCAACACTTGGCCTCTGAACTTGTTTAGACACTCAAAGGTCCAGACATATCATCGCTTCCTCTCGCTAATTCACGTCAGAGCTCAACACCGAAATTGCGAACGTCCAGCGATTGCTCCTACACTAAAGGTGCCAGCCCTGAAAGCTGTGGCTGGTCCTCATCTCCCACTGGTAACCTCTCAAACGAACCACAAACACTTGGCCTCTGAACTTGTTTAGACACGCAAAGGTCCAGACGTATCATCGCTTCCTCTCCCTAATTCACGTCAGAGCTCAACACCGAAATTGTGAACGTCCAGCGATTGCTCCTACACTAAAGGTGCCAGCCCTGAAAGCTCTTGCTGGTCCTCATCTCCCACTGCTAACCTCTCAAACGAACCACAAACACTTGGCCTCTGAACTTGTTTACACACTCAAAGGTCCAGACGTATCATCGCTTCCTCTCCCTAATTCACGTCAGAGCTCAACACCGAAATTGCGAACGTCCAGCGATTGCTCCTACACTGACGGTGCCAGCCCTGAAAGCTCTTGCTGGTCCTCATCTCCCACTGGTAACCTCTCAAACGAACCACAAACACTTGGCCTCTGGACTTGTTTAGACACTCAAAGGTCCAGACGTATCATCGCTTCCTCTCCCTAATTCATGTCAGAGCTCAACACCGAAATTGCGAACGTCCAGCGATTGCTCCTACACTAAAGGTGCCAGCCCTGAAAGCTCTTGCTGGTCCTCATCTCCCACTGGTAACCTCTGAAACGAACCACAAACACTTGGCCTCTGAACTTGTTTAGACACGCAAAGGTCGAGACGTATCATCGCTTCCTCTCGCTAATTCACGTCAGAGCTCAACACCGAAATTGCGAACGTCCAGTGATTGCTCCTACACTAAAGGTGCCAGCCCTGAAAGCTCTTGCTGGTCCTCATCTCCCACTGGTAACCTCTCAAACGAACCACAAACACTTGGCTTCTGAACTTGTTTAGACACTCAAAGGTCCAGACATATCATCTCTTCCTCTTGCTAATTGACGTCAGAGCTCAACACCGAAATTGCGAACGTCCAGCGATTGCTCCTACACTAGAGGTGCCAGCCCTAAAGCTGTGGCTGGTCCTCATCTCCCACTGGTAACCTCTCAAACGAACCACAAACACTTGGCCCCTGAACATGTTTAGACACTCAAAGGTCCAGACGTATCATCGCTTCCTCTCGCTAATTCATTGCAGAGCTCAACACAGAAATTGCGAACGTCCAGCGATTGCTCCTACACTAAAGGTGCCAGCCCTGAAAGCTGTGGCTGGTCCTCATCTCGCACTGCTAACCTCTGAAACGAACCACAAACACTTGGCCTCTGAACTTGTTTAGACACGCAAAGGTCCAGACGTATCATCGCTTCCTCTCCCTAATTCACGTCAGAGCTCAACACCGAAATTGTGAACGTCCAGCGATTGCTCCTACACTAAAGGTGCCAGCCCTGAAAGTTCTTGCTGGTCCTCATCTCCCACTGCTAACCTCTCAAACGAACCACAAACACTTGGCCTCTGAACTTGCTTAGACACGCAAAGGTCCAGACGTATCATCGCTTCCTCTCCCTAATTCACGTCAGAGCTCAACACCGAAATTGCGAACGTCCAGCGATTGCTCCTACACTGACGGTGCCAGCCCTGAAAGCTCTTGCTGGTCCTCATCTCCCACTGGTAACCTCTCAAACGAACCACAAACACTTGGCCCCTGAACTTGTTTAGACACGCAAAGGTCCAGACGTATCATCGCTTCCCCTCGCTAATTCACGTCAGAGCTCAACACCAAAATTGCAAACGTCCAGCGATTGCTCCTACACTAAAGGGGCCAGCCCTGAAAGCTCTTGCTGGTCCTCATCTCCCACTGGTAACCTCTCAAACGAACCACAAACACTTGGCCTCTGGACTTGTTTAGACACTCAAAGGTCCAGACGTATCATCGCTTCCTCTCGCTAATTCACGTCAGAGCTCAACACCGAAATTGCGAACGTCCAGCGATTGCTCCTACACTAAAGGTGCCAGCCCTGAAAGCTGTGGCTGGTCCTCATCTCCCACTGCTAACCTCTCAAACGAACCACAAACACTTGGCATCTGAACTTGTTTACACTCAAAGGTCCAGACGTATCATCGCTTCCTCTCGCTAATTCACGTCAGAGCTCAACACCGAAATTGCGAACGTCCAGCGATTGCTCCTACACTAAAGGTGCCAGTCCTGAAAGCTCTTGCTGGTCCTCATCTCCCACTGGTAACCTCTAAAACAAACCACAAACACTTGGCCTCTGAACTTGTTTAGACACTCAAAGGTCCAGACGTATCATCGCTTCCTCTCGCTAATTCACGTCAGAGCTCAACACCGAAATTGCGAACGTCCAGCGATTGCTCCTACACTAAAGGTGCCAGCCCTGAAAGCTGTGGCTGGTCCTCATCTCCCACTGCTAACCTCTGAAACGAACCACAAACACTTGGCCTCTGAACTTGTTTAGACACGCAAAGGTCCAGACGTATCATCGCTTCCTCTCGCTAATTCACGTCAGAGCTCAACACCGAAATTGCGAACGTCCAGCGATTGCTCCTACACTAAAGGTGCCAGCCCTGAAAGCTGTGGCTGGTCCTCATCTCCCACTGGTAACCTCTCAAACGAACCACAAACACTTGGCCCCTGAACTTGTTTAGACACGCAAAGGTCGAGACGTATCATCGCTTCCTCTCGCTAATTCACGTCAGAGCTCAACACCGAAATTGCGAACGTCCAGCGATTGCTCCTACACTAAAGGGGCCAGCCCTGAAAGCTCTTGCTGGTCCTCATCTCCCACTGGTAACCTCTCAAACGAACCACAAACACTTGGCCTCTGGACTTGTTTAGACACTCAAAGGTCCAGACGTATCATCGCTTCCTCTCGCTAATTCACGTCAGAGCTCAACACCGAAATTGCGAACGTCCAGCGATTGCTCCTACACTAAAGGTGCCAGCCCTGAAAGCTCTTGCTGGTCCTCATCTCCCACTGCTAACCTCTCAAACGAACCACAAACACTTGGCATCTGAACTTGTTTACACTCAAAGGTCCAGACGTATCATCGCTTCCTCTCGCTAATTCACGTCAGAGCTCAACAGCGAAATTGCGAACGTCCAGCGATTGCTCCTACACTAAAGGTGCCAGTCCTGAAAGCTCTTGCTGGTCCTCATCTCCCACTGGTAACCTCTAAAACAAACCACAAACACTTGGCCTCTGAACTTGTTTAGACACTCAAAGGTCCAGACGTATCATCGCTTCCTCTCGCTAATTCACGTCAGAGCTCAACACCGAAATTGCGAACGTCCAGCGATTGCTCCTACACTAAAGGTGCCAGCCCTGAAAGCTGTGGCTGGTCCTCATCTCCCACTGCTAACCTCTGAAACGAACCACAAACACTTGGCCTCTGAACTTGTTTAGACACGCAAAGGTCCAGACGTATCATCGCTTCCTCTCGCTAATTCACGTCAGAGCTCAACACCGAAATTGCGAACGTCCAGCGATTGCTCCTACACTAAAGGTGCCAGCCCTGAAAGCTGTGGCTGGTCCTCATCTCCCACTGGTAACCTCTCAAACGAACCACAAACACTTGGCCCCTGAACTTGTTTACACACGCAAAGGTCGAGACGTATCATCGCTTCCTCTCGCTAATTCACGTCAGAGCTCAACACCGAAATTGCGAACGTCCAGCGATTGCTCCTACACTAAAGGTGCCAGCCCTGAAAGCTCTTGCTGGTCCTCATCTCCCACTGGTAACCTCTCAAACGAACCACAAACACTTGGCCCCTGAACATGTTTAGACACTCAAAGGTCCAGACGTATCATCGCTTCCTCTCGCTAATTCATTGCAGAGCTCAACACAGAAATTGCGAACGTCCAGCGATTGCTCCTACACTAAAGGTGCCAGCCCTGAAAGCTGTGGCTGGTCCTCATCTCCCACTGCTAACCTCTCAAACGAACCACAAACACTTGGCCTCTGAACTTGTTTACACACTCAAAGTTCCAGACGTATCATCGCTTCCTCTTGCAAATTCACGTCAGAGCTCAACACCGAAATTGCGAACGTCCAGCGATTGCTCCTACACTAAAGGTGCCAGTCCTGAAAGCTCTTGCTGGTCCTCATCTCCCACTGGTAACCTCTAAAACGAACCACAAACACTTGGCCTCTGAACTTGTTTAGACACTCAAAGGTCCAGACGTATCATCGCTTCCTCTCGCTAATTCACGTCAGAACTCAACACTGAAATTGCGAACATCCAGCGATTGCTCCTACACGAAAGGTGCCAGCCCTGAAAGCTGTGGCTGGTCCTCATCTCCCACTGCTAACCTCTGAAACGAACCACAAACACTTGGCCTCTGAACTTGTTTAGACACGCAAAGGTCGAGACGTATCATCGCTTCCTCTCGCTAATTCACGTCAGAGCTCAACACCGCAATTGCGAACGTCCAGCGATTGCTCCTACACTAAAGGTGCCAGCCCTGAAAGCTGTGGCTGGTCCTCATCTCCCACTGGTAACCTCTGAAACGAACCACAAACACTTGGCCTCTGAACTTGTTTAGACACTCAAAGGTCCAGACGTATCATCGCTTCCTCTCGCTAATTCACGTCAGAGCTCAACACCCAAATTGCGAACATCCAGCGATTGCTCCTACACTAAAGGTGCCAGCCCTGAAAGCTGTGGCTGGTCCTCATCTCCCACTGGTAACCTCTCAAACGAACCACAAACACTTGGCCTCTGAACTTGTTTAGACACGCAAAGGTCCAGACGTATCATCGCTTCCTCTTGCTAATTCACGTCAGAGCTCAACACCGAAATTGCGAACGTCCAGCGATTGCTCCTACACTAAAGGTGCCAGCCCTGAAAGCTCTTGCTGGTCCTCATCTCCCACTGCTAACCTCTCAAACGAACCACAAACACTTGGCCTCTGAACTTGTTTAGACACGCAAAGGTCCAGACGTATCATCGCTTCCTCTCGCTAATTCACGTCAGAGCTCAACACCGAAATTGCGAACGTCCAGCGATTGCTCCTACACTGACGGTGCCAGCCCTGAAAGCTCTTGCTGGTCCTCATCTCCCACTGGTAACCTCTCAAACGAACCACAAACACTTGGCCCCTGAACTTGTTTAGACACGCAAAGGTCCAGACGTATCATCGCTTCCCCTCGCTAATTCACGTCACAGCTCAACACCAAAATTGCAAACGTCCAGCGATTGCTCCTACACTAAAGGGGCCAGCCCTGAAAGCTCTTGCTGGTCCTCATCTCCCACTGGTAACCTCTCAAACGAACCACAAACACTTGGCCTCTGGACTTGTTTAGACACTCAAAGGTCCAGACGTATCATCGCTTCCTCTCCCTAATTCATGTCAGAGCTCAACACCAAAATTGCGAACGTCCAGCGATTGCTCCTACACTAAAGGTGCCAGCCCTGAAAGCTGTGGCTGGTCCTCATCTCCCACTGCTAACCTCTCAAACGAACCACAAACACTTGGCATCTGAACTTGTTTACACTCAAAGGTCCAGACGTATCATCGCTTCCTCTCGCTAATTCACGTCAGAGCTCAACACCGCAATTGCGAACGTCCAGCGATTGCTCCTACACTAAAGGTGCCAGTCCTGAAAGCTGTGGCTGGTCCTCATCTCGCACTGCTAACCTCTAAAACAAACCACAAACACTTGGCCTCTGAACTTGTTTAGACACTCAAAGGTCCAGACGTATCATCGCTTCCTCTCGCTAATTCACGTCAGAGCTCAACACCGAAATTGCGAACGTCCAGCGATTGCTCCTACACTAAAGGTGCCAGCCCTGAAAGCTCTTGCTGGTCCTCATCTCCCACTGCTAACCTCTGAAACGAACCACAAACACTTGGCCTCTGAACTTGTTTAGACACGCAAAGGTCGAGACGTATCATCGCTTCCTCTCGCTAATTCACGTCAGAGCTCAACACCGAAATTGCGAACGTCCAGCGATTGCTCCTACACTAAAGGTGCCAGCCCTGAAAGCTGTGGCTGGTCCTCATCTCCCACTGGTAACCTCTAAACCGAACCACAAACACTTGGGCTCTGAACTTGTTTAGACACTCAAAGGTCCAGACATATCATCGCTTCCTCTTGCTAATTCACGTCAGAGCTCAACACCGAAATTGCGAACGTCCAGCGATTGCTCCTACACTAGAGGTGCCAGCCCTAAAGCTGTGGCTGGTCCTCATCTGCCACTGGTAACCTCTCAAACGAACCACAAACACTTGGCTTCTGAACTTGTTTAGACACTCAAAGGTCCAGACATATCATCGCTTCCTCTCGCTAATTCACGTCAGAGCTCAACACCAAAATTGCGAACGTCCAGCGATTGCTCCTACACTAGAGGTGCCAGCCCTGAAAGCTGTGGCTGGTCCTCATCTCCCACTGGTAACCTCTCAAACGAACCACAAACACTTGGCCCCTGAACATGTTTAGACACTCAAAGGTCCAGACGTATCATCGCTTCCTCTCGCTAATTCATTGCAGAGCTCAACACAGAAATTGCGAACGTCCAGCGATTGCTCCTACACTAAAGGTGCCAGCCCTGAAAGCTGTGGCTGGTCCTCATCTCCCACTGGTAACCTCTCAAACGAACCACAAACACTTGGCCTCTGAACTTGTTTACACACTCAAAGTTCCAGACGTATCATCGCTTCCTCTCGCTAATTCACGTCAGAGTTCAACACCGAAATTGCGAACGTCCAGCGATTGCTCCTACACTAAAGGTGCCAGTCCTGAAAGCTCTTGCTGGTCCTCATCTCCCACTGGTAACCTCTAAAACGAACCACAAACACTTGGCCTCTGAACTTGTTTAGACACTCAAAGGTCCAGACGTATCATCGCTTCCTCTCGCTAATTCACGTCAGAACTCAACACTGAAATTGCGAACATCCAGCGATTGCTCCTACACTAAAGGTGCCAGCCCTGAAAGCTGTGGCTGGTCCTCATCTCCCACTGCTAACCTCTCAAACGAACCACAAACACTTGGCCTCTGAACTTGTTTAGACACGCAAAGGTCGAGACGTATCATCGCTTCCTCTCGCTAATTCACGTCAGAGCTCAACACCGCAATTGCGAACGTCCAGCGATTGCTCCTACACTAAAGGTGCCAGCCCTGAAAGCTCTGGCTGGTCCTCATCTCCCACTGGTAACCTCTCAAACGAACCACCAACACTTGGCCTCTGAACTTGTTTAGACACTCAAAGGTCCAGACATATCATCGCTTCCTCTCGCTAATTCACGTCAGAGCTCAACACCGAAATTGCGAACGTCCAGCGATTGCTCCTACACTAAAGGTGCCAGCCCTGAAAGCTGTGGCTGGTCCTCATCTCCCACTGGTAACCTCTCAAACGAACCACAAACACTTGGCCTCTGAACTTGTTTAGACACGCAAAGGTCCAGACGTATCATCGCTTCCTCTCGCTAATTCACGTCAGAGCTCAACACCGAAATTGCGAACGTCCAGCGATTGCTCCTACACTAAAGGTGCCAGCCCTGAAAGCTGTGGCTGGTCCTCATCTCCCACTGGTAACCTCTCAAACGAACCACAAACACTTGGCCTCTGAACTTGTTTAGACACGCAAAGGTCCAGACGTATCATCGCTTCCTCTCCCTAATTCACGTCAGAGCTCAACACCGAAATTGCGAACGTCCAGCGATTGCTCCTACACTGACGGTGCCAGCCCTGAAAGCTCTTGCTGGTCCTCATCTCCCACTGCTAACCTCTCAAACGAACCACAAACACTTGGCCCCTGAACTTGTTTAGACATGCAAAGGTCCAGACGTATCATCGCTTCCCCTCGCTAATTCACGTCAGAGCTCAACACCAAAATTGCAAACGTCCAGCGATTGCTCCTACACTAAAGGGGCCAGCCCTGAAAGCTCTTGCTGGTCCTCATCTCCCACTGGTAACCTCTCAAACGAACCACAAACACTTGGCCTCTGGACTTGTTTAGACACTCAAAGGTCCAGACGTATCATCGCTTCCTCTCCCTAATTGATGTCAGAGCTCAACACCAAAATTGCGAACGTCCAGCGATTGCTCCTACACTAAAGGTGCCAGCCCTGAAAGCTGTGGCTGGTCCTCATCTCCCACTGGTAACCTCTCAAACGAACCACAAACACTTGGCATCTGAACTTGTTTACACTCAAAGGTCCAGACGTATCATCGCTTCCTCTCGCTAATTCACGTCAGAGCTCAACACCGAAATTGCGAACGTCCAGCGATTGCTCCTACACTAAAGGTGCCAGTCCTGAAAGCTCTTGCTGGTCCTCATCTCCCACTGGTAACCTCTAAAACAAACCACAAACACTTGGCCTCTGAACTTGTTTAGACACTCAAAGGTCCAGACGTATCATCGCTTCCTCTCGCTAATTCACGTCAGAGCTCAACACCGAAATTGCGAACGTCCAGCGATTGCTCCTACACTAAAGGTGCCAGCCCTGAAAGCTCTTGCTGGTCCTCATCTCCCACTGCTAACCTCTGAAACGAACCACAAACACTTGGCCTCTGAACTTGTTTAGACACGCAAAGGTCCAGACGTATCATCGCTTCCTCTCGCTAATTCACGTCAGAGCTCAACACCGAAATAGCGAACGTCCAGCGATTGCTCCTACACTAAAGGTGCCAGCCCTGAAAGCTGTGGCTGGTCCTCATCTCCCACTGGTAACCTCTCAAACGAACCACAAACACTTGGCCCCTGAACTTGTTTAGACACTCAAAGGTCCAGACATATCATCGCTTCCTCTTGCTAATTGACGTCAGAGCTCAACACCGAAATTGCGAACGTCCAGCGATTGCTCCTACACTAGAGGTGCCAGCCCTAAAGCTGTGGCTGGTCCTCATCTCCCACTGCTAACCTCTCAAACGAACCACCAACACTTGGCCTCTGAACTTGTTTAGACACTCAAAGGTCCAGACATATCATCGCTTCCTCTCGCTAATTCACGTCAGAGCTCAACACCAAAATTGCGAACGTCCAGCGATTGCTCCTACACTAGAGGTGCCAGCCCTGAAAGCTGTGGCTGGTCCTCATCTCCCACTGGTAACCTCTCAAACGAACCACAAACACTTGGCCCCTGAACATGTTTAGACACTCAAAGGTCCAGACCTATCATCGCTTCCTCTCCCTAATTCATTGCAGAGCTCAACACAAAAATTGCGAACGTCCAGCGATTGCTCCTACACTAAAGGTGCCAGCCCTGAAAGCTGTGGCTGATCCTCATCTCCCACTGCTAATCTCTCAAACGAACCACAAACACTTGGCCTCTGAACTTGTTTAGACACGCAAAGGTCCAGACGTATCATCGCTTCCTCTCCCTAATTCACGTCAGAGCTCAACACCGAAATTGTGAACGTCCAGCGATTGCTCCTACACTAAAGGTGCCAGCCCTGAAAGCTCTTGCTGGTCCTCATCTCCCACTGGTAACCTCTCAAACGAACCACAAACACTTGGCCTCTGGACTTGTTTAGACACTCAAAGGTCCAGACGTATCATCGCTTCCTCTCGCTAATTCACGTCAGAGCTCAACACCAAAATTGCGAACGTCCAGCGATTGCTCCTACACTAAAGGTGCCAGCCCTGAAAGCTGTGGCTGGTCCTCATCTCCCACTGCTAACCTCTCAAACGAACCACAAACACTTGGCATCTGAACTTGTTTACACTCAAAGGTCCAGACGTATCATCGCTTCCTCTCGCTAATTCACGTCAGAGCTCAACACCGAAATTGCGAACGTCCAGCGATTGCTCCTATACTAAAGGTGCCAGTCCTGAAAGCTCTTGCTGGTCCTCATCTCCCACTGGTAACCTCTAAAACAAACCACAAACACTTGGCCTCTGAACTTGTTTAGACACTCAAAGGTCCAGACGTATCATCGCTTCCTCTCGCTAATTCACGTCAGAGCTCAACACCGAAATTGCGAACGTCCAGCGATTGCTCCTACACTAAAGGTGCCAGCCCTGAAAGCTCTTGCTGGTCCTCATCTCCCACTGCTAACCTCTGAAACGAACCACAAACACTTGGCCTCTGAACTTGTTTAGACACGCAAAGGTCGAGACATATCATCGCTTCCTCTCGCTAATTCACGTCAGAGCTCAACACCGAAATTGCGAACGTCCAGCGATTGCTCCTACACTAAAGGTGCCAGCCCTGAAAGCTGTGGCTGGTCCTCATCTCCCACTGGTAACCTCTCAAACGAACCACAAACACTTGGCTTCTGAACTTCTTTAGACACTCAAAGGTCCAGACATATCATCGCTTCCTTTCGCTAATTCACGTCAGAGCTCAACACCAAAATTGCGAACGTCCAGTGATTGCTCCTACACTAAAGGTGCCAGCCCTGAAAGCTCTTGCTGGTCCTCATCTCCCACTGGTAACCTCTAAAACGAACCACAAACACTTGGCCCCTGAACATGTTTAGACACTCAAAGGTCCAGACGTATCATCGCTTCCTCTCGCTAATTCATTGCAGAGCTCAACACAGAAATTGCGAACGTCCAGCGATTGCTCCTACACTAAAGGTGCCAGCCCTGAAAGCTGTGGTTGGTCCTCATCTCCCACTGCTAACCTCTCAAACGAACCACAAACACTTGGCCTCTGAACTTGTTTAGACACTCAAAGGTCCAGACGTATGATCGCTTCCTCTCGCTAATTCACGTCAGAGCTCAACACCGAAATTGCGAACGTCCAGCGATTGCTCCTACACTAAAGGTGCCAGTCCTGAAAGCTCTTGCTGGTCCTAATCTCCCACTGGTAACCTCTAAAACGAACCACAAACACTTGGCCTCTGAACTTGTTTAGACACTCAAAGGTCCAGACGTATCATCGCTTCCTCTCGCTAATTCACGTCAGAACTCAACACTGAAATTGCGAACATCCAGCGATTGCTCCTACACTAAAGGTGCCAGCCCTGAAAGCTGTGGCTGGTCCTCATCTCCCACTGGTAACCTCTCAAACGAACCACAAACACTTGGCCTCTGAACTTGTTTAGACACGCAAAGGTCGAGACGTATCATCGCTTCCTCTCGCTAATTCACGTCAGAGCTCAACACCGCAATTGCGAACGTCCAGCGATTGCTCCTACACTAAAGGTGCCAGCCCTGAAAGCTGTGGCTGGTCCTCATCTCCCACTGCTAAACTCTCAAACGAACCACCAACACTTGGCCTCTGAACTTGTTTAGACACTCAAAGGTCCAGACATATCATCGCTTCCTCTCGCTAATTCACGTCAGAGCTCAACACCGAAATTGCGAACGTCCAGCGATTGCTCCTACACTAAAGGTGCCAGCCCTGAAAGCTGTGGCTGGTCCTCATCTCCCACTGCTAACCTCTAAAACGAACCACAAACACTTGGCCTCTGAACTTGTTTAGACACGCAAAGGTCCAGACGTATCATCGCTTCCTCTCCCTAATTCACGTCAGAGCTCAACACCGAAATTGTGAACGTCCAGCGATTGCTCCTACACTAAAGGTGCCAGCCCTGAAAGCTCTTGCTGGTCCTCATCTCCCACTGCTAACCTTTAAAACGAACCACAAACACTTGGCCTCTGAACTTGTTTAGACACGCAAAGGTCCAGACGTATCATCGCTTCCTCTCCCTAATTCACGTCAGAGCTCAACACTGAAATTGCGAACATCCAGCGATTGCTCCTACACTAAAGGTGCCAGCCCTGAAAGCTGTGGCTGGTCCTCATCTCGCACTGCTAACCTCTCAAACGAACCACCAACACTTGGCCTCTGAACTTGTTTAGACACTCAAAGGTCCAGACATATCATCGCTTCCTCTCGCTAATTCACGTCAGAGCTCAACACCGAAATTGCGAACGTCCAGCGATTGCTCCTACACTAAAGGTGCCAGCCCTGAAAGCTGTGGCTGGTCCTCATCTCCCACTGGTAACCTCTCAAACGAACCACAAACACTTGGCCCCTGAACATGTTTAGACACTCAAAGGTCCAGACGTATCATCGCTTCCTCTCGCTAATTCACGTCAGAGCTCAACACCAAAATTGTGAACGTCCAGCGATTGCTCCTACACTAAAGGTGCCAGCCCTGAAAGCTGTGGCTCGTCCTCATCTCCCACTGGTAACCTCTCAAACGAACCACAAACACTTGGCCTCTGAACTTGTTTACACACTCAAAGGTCCAGACGTATCATCGCTTCCTCTCGCTAATTCATTGCAGAGCTCAACACAAAAATTGCGAACGTCCAGCGATTGCTCCTACACTAAAGGTGCCAGCCCTGAAAGCTGTGGCTGGTCCTCATCTCCCACTAGTAACCTCTAAAAGGAACCACAAACACTTGGAATCTGAACTTGTTTACACACTCAAAGGTCCAGACGTATCATCGCTTCCTCTCAATAATTCACGTCAGAGCTCAACACCGAAATTGCGAACGTCCAGCGATTGCTCCTACACTAAAGGTGCCAGCCCTGAAAGCTCTTGCTGGTCCTCATCTCCCACTGCTAACCTCTCAAACGAACCACAAACACTTGGCCCCTGAACTTGTTTAGATACTCAAAGGTCGAGACGTATCATCGCTTCCTCTCGCTAATTCACGTCAGAGCTCAACACCAAAATTGCGAACGTCCAGCGATTGCTCCTACACTAAAGGTGCCAGCCCTGAAAGCTGTGGCTGGTCCTCATCTCCCACTGCTAACCTCTCAAACGAACCACCAACACTTGGCCTCTGAACTTGTTTAGACACTCAAAGGTCCAGACGTATCATCGCTTCCTCTCGCTAATTCACGTCAGAGCTCAAAACCGAAATTGCGAACGTCCAGCGATTGCTCCTACACTAAAGGTGCCAGCCCTGAAAGCTCTTGCTGGTCCTCATCTCCCACTGATAACCTCTCAAACGAACCACAAACACTTGGCCTCTGAACTTGTTTAGACACGCAAAGGTCGAGACGTATCATCGCTTCCTCTCGCTAATTCACGTCAGAGCTCAACACCGCAATTGCGAACGTCCAGCGATTGCTCCTACACTAAAGGTGCCAGCCCTGAAAGCTCTTGCTGGTCCTCTTCTCCCACTGGTAACCTCTCAAACGAACCACCAACACTTGGCCTCTTAACTTGTTTAGACACTCAAAGGTCCAGACATATCATCGCTTCCTCTCGCTAATTCACGTCAGAGCTCAACACCGAAATTGCGAACGTCCAGCGATTGCTCCTACACTAAAGGTGCCAGCCCTGAAAGCTGTGGCTGGTCCTCATCTCCCACTGCTAACCTCTCAAACGAACCACAAACACTTGGCATCTGAACTTGTTTAGACACGCAAAGGTCCAGACGTATCATCGCTTCCTCTCGCTAATTGACGTCAGAGCTCAACACCAAAATTGCAAACGTCCAGCAATTGCTCCTACACTAAAGGGGCCAGCCCTGAAAGCTCTTGCTGGTCCTCATCTCCCACTGGTAACCTCTCAAACGAACCACAAACACTTGGCCTCTGGACTTGTTTACACACCCAAAGGTCCAGACGTATCATCGCTTCCTCTCCCTAAATCATGTCAGAGCTCAACACCGAAATTGCGAACGTCCAGCGATTGCTCCTACACTAAAGGTGCCAGCCCTGAAAGCTGTGGCTGGTCCTCATCTCCCACTGGTAACCTCTCAAACGAACCGCAAACACTTGGCTTCTGAACTTGTTTAGACACTCAAAGGTCCAGACATATCATCGCTTCCTCTTGCTAATTGACGTCAGAGCTCAACACCGAAATTGCGAACGTCCAGCGATTGCTCCTACACTAGAGGTGCCAGCCCTAAAGCTGTGGCTGGTCCTCATCTCCCACTGCTAACCTCTCAAACGAACCACAAACACTTGGCTTCTGAACTTGTTTAGACACTCAAAGGTCCAGACATATCATCGCTTCCTCTCGCTAATTCACGTCAGAGCTCAACACCAAAATTGCGAACGTCCAGCGATTGCTCCTACACTAGAGGTGCCAGCCCTGAAAGCTGTGGCTGGTCCTCATCTCCCACTGGTAACCTCTCAAACGAACCACAAACACTTGGCCCCTGAACATGTTTAGACACGCAAAGGTCCAGACGTATCATCGCTTCCTCTCGCTAATTCATTGCAGAGCTCAACACAAAAATTGCGAACGTCCAGCGATTGCTCCTACATTAAAGGTGCCAGCCCTGAAAGCTGTGGCTGGTCCTCATCTCCCACTGGTAACCTCTCAAACGAACCACAAACACTTGGCCTCTGAACTTGTTTACACACTCAAAGTTCCAGACGTATCATCGCTTCCTCTCGCTAATTCACGTCAGAGTTCAACACCGAAATTGCGAACGTCCAGCGATTGCTCCTACACTAAAGGTGCCAGTCCTGAAAGCTGTGGCTGGTCCTCATCTCCCACTGGTAACCTCTAAAACGAACCACAAACACTTGGCCTCTGAACTTGTTTAGACACTCAAAGGTCCAGACGTATCATCGCTTCCTCTCGCTAATTCACGTCAGAACTCAACACTGAAATTGCGAACATCCAGCGATTGCTCCTACACTAAAGGTGCCAGCCCTGAAAGCTGTGGCTGGTCCTCATCTCGCACTGCTAACCTCTGAAACGAACCACACACACTTGGCCTCTGAACTTGTTTAGACACGCAAAGGTCCAGACGTATCATCGCTTCCTCTCGCTAATTCACGTCAGAGCTCAACACCGCAATTGCGAACGTCCAGCGATTGCTCCTACACTAAAGGTGCCAGCCCTGAAAGCTCTTGCTGGTCCTCTTCTCCCACTGCTAACCTCTCAAACGAACCACCAACACTTGGCCTCTGAACTTGTTTAGACACGCAAAGGTCCAGACGTATCATCGCTTCCTCTCCCTAATTCACGTCAGAGCTCAACACCGAAATTGTGAACGTCCAGCGATTGCTCCTACACTAAAGGTCCCAGCCCTGAGAGCTGTGGCTGGTCCTCATCTCCCACTGGTAACCTCTCAAACGAACCACAAACACTTGGCCTCTGAACTTGTTTAGACACTCAAAGGTCCAGACGTATCATCGCTTCCTCTCGCTAATTCATTGCAGAGCTCAACACCGAAATTGCGAACGTCCAGCGATTGCTCCTACACTGACGGTGCCAGCCCTGAAAGCTCTTGCTGGTCCTCATCTCCCACTGCTAACCTCTCAAACGAACCACAAACACTTGGCCCCTGAACTTGTTTAGACACGCAAAGGTCCAGACGTATCATCGCTTCCCCTCGCTAATTCACGTCAGAGCTCAACACCAAAATTGCGAACGTCCAGTGATTGCTCCTACACTAAAGGGGCCAGCCCTGAAAGCTCTTGCTGGTCCTCATCTCCCACTGGTAACCTCTCAAACGAACCACAAACACTTGGCCTCTGAACTTGTTTACACACTCAAAGGTCCAGACGTATCATCGCTTCCTCTCGCTAATTCACGTCAGAGCTCAACACAGAAATTGCGAACGTCCAGCGATTGCTCCTACACTAAAGGTGCCAGCCCTGAAAGCTGTGGCTGGTCCTCATCTCCCACTGCTAACCTCTCAAACGAACCACAAACACTTGGCCTCTGAACTTGTTTAGACACTCAAAGGTCCAGACGTATCATCGCTTCCTCTCGCTAATTCACGTCAGAACTCAACACTGAAATTGCGAACATCCAGCGATTGCTCCTACACTAAAGGTGCCAGCCCTGAAAGCTCTTGCTGGTCCTCATCTCCCACTGCTAACCTCTGAAACGAACCACAAACACTTGGCCTCTGAACTTGTTTAGACACGCAAAGGTCGAGACGTATCATCGCTTCCTCTCGCTAATTCACGTCAGAGTTCAACACCGCAATTGCGAACGTCCAGCGATTGCTCCTACACTAAAGGTGCCAGCCCTGAAAGCTGTGGCTGGTCCTCATCTCCCACTGGTAACCTCTCAAACGAACCACCAACACTTGGCCTCTGAACTTGTTTAGACACTCAAAGGTCCAGACATATCATCGCTGCCTCTCGCTAATTCACGTCAGAGCTCAACACCGAAATTGCGAACGTCCAGCGATTGCTCCTACACTAAAGGTGCCAGCCCTGAAAGCTCTTGCTGGTCCTCATCTCCCACTGGTAACCTTTAAAACGAAACACAAACACTTGGCCTCTGAACTTGTTTAGACACTCAAAGGTCCAGACATATCATCGCTTCCTCTCGCTAATTCACGTCAGAGCTCAACACCGAAATTGCGAACGTCCAGCGATTGCTCCTACACTGACGGTGCCAGCCCTGAAAGCTCTTGCTGGTCCTCATCTCCTACTGGTAACCTCTCAAACGAACCACAAACACTTGGCCCCTGAACTTGTTTAGACACGCAAAGGTCCAGACGTATCATCGCTTCCTCTTGCTAATTGACGTCAGAGCTCAACACCGAAATTGCGAACGTCCAGCAATTGCTCCTACACTAGAGGTGCCAGCCCTGAAAGCTGTGGCTGGTCCTCATCTCCCACTGGTAACCTCTCAAACGAACCACAAACACTTGGCTTCTGAACTTGTTTAGACACTCAAAGGTCCAGACGTATCATCGCTTCCTCTCGCTAATTCACGTCAGAGCTCAACACCAAAATTGCGAACGTCCAGCGATTGCTCCTACACTAGAGGTGCCAGCCCTGAAAGCTGTGGCTGGTCCTCATCTCCCACTGGTAACCTCTCAAACGAACCACAAACACTTGGCCCCTGAACATGTTTAGACACTCAAAGGTCCAGACGTATCATCGCTTCCTCTCGCTAATTCATTGCAGAGCTCAACACCAAAATTGCGAACGTCCAGCGATTGCTCCTACACTAAAGGTGCCAGCCCTGAAAGCTGTGGCTGGTCCTCATCTCCCACTGGTAACCTCTCAAACGAACCACAAACACTTGGCCTCTGAACTTGTTTACACACTCAAAGTTCCAGACGTATCATCGCTTCCTCTCGCTAATTCACGTCAGAGTTCAACACCGAAATTGCGAACGTCCAGCGATTGCTCCTACACTAAAGGTGCCAGTCCTGAAAGCTCTTGCTGGTCCTCATCTCCCACTGGTAACCTCTAAAATGAACCACAAACACTTGGCCTCTGAACTTGTTTAGACACTCAAAGGTCGAGACGTATCATCGCTTCCTCTCGCTAATTCATTGCAGAGCTCAACACCAAAATTGCGAACATCCAGCGATTGCTCCTACACTAAAGGTGCCAGCCCTGAAAGCTGTGGCTGGTCCTCATCTCGCACTGCTAACCTCTGAAACGAACCACAAACACTTGGCCTCTGAACTTGTTTAGACACGCAAAGGTCGAGACGTATCATCGCTTCCTCTCGCTAATTCACGTCAGAGCTCAACACCGCAATTGCGAACGTCCAGCGATTGCTCCTACACTAAAGGTGCCAGCCCTGAAAGCTGTGGCTGGTCCTCATCTCCCACTGGTAACCTCTCAAACGAACCACAAACACTTGGGCTCTGAACTTGTTTAGACACTCAAAGGTCCAGACATATCATCGCTTCCTCTCGCTAATTCACGTCAGAGCTCAACACCGAAATTGCGAACGTCCAGCGATTGCTCCTACACTGACGGTGCCAGCCCTGAAAGCTGTGGCTGGTCCTCATCTCCCACTGGTAACCTCTCAAACGAACCACAAACACTTGGCCCCTGAACATGTTTAGACACGCAAAGGTCCAGACGTATCATCGCTTCCTCTCGCTAATTCACGTCAGAGCTCAACACCAAAACTGTGAACGTCCAGCGATTGCTCCTACACTAAAGGTGCCAGCCCTGAAAGCTGTGGCTCGTCCTCATCTCCCACTGGTAACCTCTCAAACGAACCACAAACACTTGGCCTCTGAACTTGTTTACACACTCAAAGGTCCAGACGTATCATCGCTTCCTCTCGCTAATTCATTGCAGAGCTCAACACAAAAATTGCGAACGTCCAGCGATTGCTCCTACACTAAAGGTGCCAGCCCTGAAAGCTGTGGCTGGTCCTCATCTCCCACTAGTAACCTCTAAAAGGAACCACAAACACTTGGAATCTGAACTTGTTTACACACTCAAAGGTCCAGACGTATCATCGCTTCCTCTCAATAATTCACGTCAGAGCTCAACACCGAAATTGCGAACGTCCAGCGATTGCTCCTACACTAAAGGTGCCAGCCCTGAAAGCTCTTGCTGGTCCTCATCTCCCACTGGTAACCTCTCAAACGAACCACAAACACTTGGCCCCTGAACTTGTTTAGATACTCAAAGGTCGAGACGTATCATCGCTTCCTCTCGCTAATTCACGTCAGAGCTCAACACCAAAATTGCGAACGTCCAGCGATTGCTCCTACACTAAAGGTGCCAGCCCTGAAAGCTGTGGCTGGTCCTCATCTCCCACTGCTAACCTCTCAAACGAACCACCAACACTTGGCCTCTGAACTTGTTTAGACACTCAAAGGTCCAGACGTATCATCGCTTCCTCTCGCTAATTCACGTCAGAGCTCAAAACCGAAATTGCGAACGTCCAGCGATTGCTCCTACACTAAAGGTGCCAGCCCTGAAAGCTCTTGCTGGTCCTCATCTCCCACTGATAACCTCTCAAACGAACCACAAACACTTGGCCTCTGAACTTGTTTAGACACGCAAAGGTCGAGACGTATCATCGCTTCCTCTCGCTAATTCACGTCAGAGCTCAACACCGCAATTGCGAACGTCCAGCGATTGCTCCTACACTAAAGGTGCCAGCCCTGAAAGCTCTTGCTGGTCCTCTTCTCCCACTGGTAACCTCTCAAACGAACCACCAACACTTGGCCTCTTAACTTGTTTAGACACTCAAAGGTCCAGACATATCATCGCTTCCTCTCGCTAATTCACGTCAGAGCTCAACACCGAAATTGCGAACGTCCAGCGATTGCTCCTACACTAAAGGTGCCAGCCCTGAAAGCTGTGGCTGGTCCTCATCTCCCACTGCTAACCTCTCAAACGAACCACAAACACTTGGCATCTGAACTTGTTTAGACACGCAAAGGTCCAGACGTATCATCGCTTCCTCTCGCTAATTGACGTCAGAGCTCAACACCAAAATTGCAAACGTCCAGCAATTGCTCCTACACTAAAGGGGCCAGCCCTGAAAGCTCTTGCTGGTCCTCATCTCCCACTGGTAACCTCTCAAACGAACCACAAACACTTGGCCTCTGGACTTGTTTACACACCCAAAGGTCCAGACGTATCATCGCTTCCTCTCCCTAAATCATGTCAGAGCTCAACACCGAAATTGCGAACGTCCAGCGATTGCTCCTACACTAAAGGTGCCAGCCCTGAAAGCTGTGGCTGGTCCTCATCTCCCACTGGTAACCTCTCAAACGAACCGCAAACACTTGGCTTCTGAACTTGTTTAGACACTCAAAGGTCCAGACATATCATCGCTTCCTCTTGCTAATTGACGTCAGAGCTCAACACCGAAATTGCGAACGTCCAGCGATTGCTCCTACACTAGAGGTGCCAGCCCTAAAGCTGTGGCTGGTCCTCATCTCCCACTGCTAACCTCTCAAACGAACCACAAACACTTGGCTTCTGAACTTGTTTAGACACTCAAAGGTCCAGACATATCATCGCTTCCTCTCGCTAATTCACGTCAGAGCTCAACACCAAAATTGCGAACGTCCAGCGATTGCTCCTACACTAGAGGTGCCAGCCCTGAAAGCTGTGGCTGGTCCTCATCTCCCACTGGTAACCTCTCAAACGAACCACAAACACTTGGCCCCTGAACATGTTTAGACACGCAAAGGTCCAGACGTATCATCGCTTCCTCTCGCTAATTCATTGCAGAGCTCAACACAAAAATTGCGAACGTCCAGCGATTGCTCCTACATTAAAGGTGCCAGCCCTGAAAGCTGTGGCTGGTCCTCATCTCCCACTGGTAACCTCTCAAACGAACCACAAACACTTGGCCTCTGAACTTGTTTACACACTCAAAGTTCCAGACGTATCATCGCTTCCTCTCGCTAATTCACGTCAGAGTTCAACACCGAAATTGCGAACGTCCAGCGATTGCTCCTACACTAAAGGTGCCAGTCCTGAAAGCTGTGGCTGGTCCTCATCTCCCACTGGTAACCTCTAAAACGAACCACAAACACTTGGCCTCTGAACTTGTTTAGACACTCAAAGGTCCAGACGTATCATCGCTTCCTCTCGCTAATTCACGTCAGAACTCAACACTGAAATTGCGAACATCCAGCGATTGCTCCTACACTAAAGGTGCCAGCCCTGAAAGCTGTGGCTGGTCCTCATCTCGCACTGCTAACCTCTGAAACGAACCACACACACTTGGCCTCTGAACTTGTTTAGACACGCAAAGGTCCAGACGTATCATCGCTTCCTCTCGCTAATTCACGTCAGAGCTCAACACCGCAATTGCGAACGTCCAGCGATTGCTCCTACACTAAAGGTGCCAGCCCTGAAAGCTCTTGCTGGTCCTCTTCTCCCACTGCTAACCTCTCAAACGAACCACCAACACTTGGCCTCTGAACTTGTTTAGACACGCAAAGGTCCAGACGTATCATCGCTTCCTCTCCCTAATTCACGTCAGAGCTCAACACCGAAATTGTGAACGTCCAGCGATTGCTCCTACACTAAAGGTCCCAGCCCTGAGAGCTGTGGCTGGTCCTCATCTCCCACTGGTAACCTCTCAAACGAACCACAAACACTTGGCCTCTGAACTTGTTTAGACACTCAAAGGTCCAGACGTATCATCGCTTCCTCTCGCTAATTCATTGCAGAGCTCAACACCGAAATTGCGAACGTCCAGCGATTGCTCCTACACTGACGGTGCCAGCCCTGAAAGCTCTTGCTGGTCCTCATCTCCCACTGCTAACCTCTCAAACGAACCACAAACACTTGGCCCCTGAACTTGTTTAGACACGCAAAGGTCCAGACGTATCATCGCTTCCCCTCGCTAATTCACGTCAGAGCTCAACACCAAAATTGCGAACGTCCAGTGATTGCTCCTACACTAAAGGGGCCAGCCCTGAAAGCTCTTGCTGGTCCTCATCTCCCACTGGTAACCTCTCAAACGAACCACAAACACTTGGCCTCTGAACTTGTTTACACACTCAAAGGTCCAGACGTATCATCGCTTCCTCTCGCTAATTCACGTCAGAGCTCAACACAGAAATTGCGAACGTCCAGCGATTGCTCCTACACTAAAGGTGCCAGCCCTGAAAGCTGTGGCTGGTCCTCATCTCCCACTGCTAACCTCTCAAACGAACCACAAACACTTGGCCTCTGAACTTGTTTAGACACTCAAAGGTCCAGACGTATCATCGCTTCCTCTCGCTAATTCACGTCAGAACTCAACACTGAAATTGCGAACATCCAGCGATTGCTCCTACACTAAAGGTGCCAGCCCTGAAAGCTCTTGCTGGTCCTCATCTCCCACTGCTAACCTCTGAAACGAACCACAAACACTTGGCCTCTGAACTTGTTTAGACACGCAAAGGTCGAGACGTATCATCGCTTCCTCTCGCTAATTCACGTCAGAGCTCAACACCGCAATTGCGAACGTCCAGCGATTGCTCCTACACTAAAGGTGCCAGCCCTGAAAGCTGTGGCTGGTCCTCATCTCCCACTGGTAACCTCTCAAACGAACCACCAACACTTGGCCTCTGAACTTGTTTAGACACTCAAAGGTCCAGACATATCATCGCTGCCTCTCGCTAATTCACGTCAGAGCTCAACACCGAAATTGCGAACGTCCAGCGATTGCTCCTACACTAAAGGTGCCAGCCCTGAAAGCTCTTGCTGGTCCTCATCTCCCACTGGTAACCTTTAAAACGAAACACAAACACTTGGCCTCTGAACTTGTTTAGACACTCAAAGGTCCAGACATATCATCGCTTCCTCTCGCTAATTCACGTCAGAGCTCAACACCGAAATTGCGAACGTCCAGCGATTGCTCCTACACTGACGGTGCCAGCCCTGAAAGCTCTTGCTGGTCCTCATCTCCTACTGGTAACCTCTCAAACGAACCACAAACACTTGGCCCCTGAACTTGTTTAGACACGCAAAGGTCCAGACGTATCATCGCTTCCTCTTGCTAATTGACGTCAGAGCTCAACACCGAAATTGCGAACGTCCAGCAATTGCTCCTACACTAGAGGTGCCAGCCCTAAAGCTGTGGCTGGTCCTCATCTCCCACTGGTAACCTCTCAAACGAACCACAAACACTTGGCTTCTGAACTTGTTTAGACACTCAAAGGTCCAGACGTATCATCGCTTCCTCTCGCTAATTCACGTCAGAGCTCAACACCAAAATTGCGAACGTCCAGCGATTGCTCCTACACTAGAGGTGCCAGCCCTGAAAGCTGTGGCTGGTCCTCATCTCCCACTGGTAACCTCTCAAACGAACCACAAACACTTGGCCCCTGAACATGTTTAGACACTCAAAGGTCCAGACGTATCATCGCTTCCTCTCGCTAATTCATTGCAGAGCTCAACACCAAAATTGCGAACGTCCAGCGATTGCTCCTACACTAAAGGTGCCAGCCCTGAAAGCTGTGGCTGGTCCTCATCTCCCACTGGTAACCTCTCAAACGAACCACAAACACTTGGCCTCTGAACTTGTTTACACACTCAAAGTTCCAGACGTATCATCGCTTCCTCTCGCTAATTCACGTCAGAGTTCAACACCGAAATTGCGAACGTCCAGCGATTGCTCCTACACTAAAGGTGCCAGTCCTGAAAGCTCTTGCTGGTCCTCATCTCCCACTGGTAACCTCTAAAATGAACCACAAACACTTGGCCTCTGAACTTGTTTAGACACTCAAAGGTCGAGACGTATCATCGCTTCCTCTCGCTAATTCATTGCAGAGCTCAACACCAAAATTGCGAACATCCAGCGATTGCTCCTACACTAAAGGTGCCAGCCCTGAAAGCTGTGGCTGGTCCTCATCTCGCACTGCTAACCTCTGAAACGAACCACAAACACTTGGCCTCTGAACTTGTTTAGACACGCAAAGGTCGAGACGTATCATCGCTTCCTCTCGCTAATTCACGTCAGAGCTCAACACCGCAATTGCGAACGTCCAGCGATTGCTCCTACACTAAAGGTGCCAGCCCTGAAAGCTGTGGCTGGTCCTCATCTCCCACTGGTAACCTCTCAAACGAACCACAAACACTTGGGCTCTGAACTTGTTTAGACACTCAAAGGTCCAGACATATCATCGCTTCCTCTCGCTAATTCACGTCAGAGCTCAACACCGAAATTGCGAACGTCCAGCGATTGCTCCTACACTGACGGTGCCAGCCCTGAAAGCTGTGGCTGGTCCTCATCTCCCACTGGTAACCTCTCAAACGAACCACAAACACTTGGCCCCTGAACATGTTTAGACACGCAAAGGTCCAGACGTATCATCGCTTCCTCTCGCTAATTCACGTCAGAGCTCAACACCAAAACTGTGAACGTCCAGCGATTGCTCCTACACTAAAGGTGCCAGCCCTGAAAGCTCTTGCTGGTCCTCATCTCCCACTGGTAACCTCTCAAACGAACCACAAACACTTGGCCTCTGAACTTGTTTACACACTCAAAGGTCCAGACGTATCATCGCTTCCTCTCGCTAATTCATTGCAGAGCTCAACACAGAAATTGCGAACGTCCAGCGATTGCTCCTACACTAAAGGTGCCAGCCCTGAAAGCTGTGGCTGGTCCTCATCTCCCACTGCTAACCTCTCAAACGAACCACAAACACTTGGCCTCTGAACTTGTTTAGACACTCAAAGGTCCAGACGTATCATCGCTTCCTCTCGCTAATTCACGTCAGAACTCAACACTGAAATTGCGAACATCCAGCGATTGCTCCTACACTAAAGGTGCCAGCCCTGAAAGCTGTGGCTGGTCCTCATCTCGCACTGCTAACCTCTGAAACGAAGCACAAACACTTGGCCTCTGAACTTGTTTACACACTCAAAGGTCCAGACGTATCATCGCTTCCTCTTGCTAATTCACGTCAGAGCTCAACACAAAAATTGCGAACGTCCAGCGATTGCTCCTACACTAAAGGTGCCAGCCCTGAAAGCTGTGGCTGGTCCTCATCTCCCACTGGTAACCTCTCAAACGAACCACAAACACTTGGCCTCTGAACTTGTTTAGACACTCAAAGGTCCAGACATATCATCTCTTCCTCTCGCTAATTCATGTCAGAGCTCAACACCAAAATTGCGAACGTCCAGCGATTGCTCCTACACTAAAGGTGCCAGCCCTGAAAGCTGTGGCTGGTCCTCATCTCCCACTGGTAACCTCTCAAACGAACCACAAACACTTGGCCCCTGAACATGTTTAGACACTCAAAGGTCCAGACGTATCATCGCTTCCTCTCGCTAATTCACGTCAGAGCTCAACACCAAAATTGTGAACGTCCAGCGATTGCTCCTACACTAAAGGTGCCAGCCCTGAAAGCTGTGGCTGGTCCTCATCTCCCACTGCTAACCTCTCAAACGAACCACAAACACTTGGCCTCTGAACTTGTTTACACACTCAAAGGTCCAGACGTATCATCGCTTCCTCTCGCTAATTCATTGCAGAGCTCAACACAAAAATTGCGAACGTCCAGCGATTGCTCCTACACTAAAGGTGCCAGCCCTGAAAGCTGTGGCTGGTCCTCATCTCCCACTGCTAACCTCTCAAATGAACCACAAACACTTGGCCTCTGAACTTGTTTAGACACGCAAAGGTCCAGACGTATCATCGCTTCCTCTCCCTAATTCACGTCAGAGCTCAACACCGAAATTGCGAACGTCCAGCGATTGCTCCTACACTAAAGGTGCCAGCCCTGAAAGCTCTTGCTGGTCCTCATCTCCCACTGGTAACCTTTAAAACGAAACACAAACACTTGGCCTCTGAACTTGTTTACACACTCAAAGGTCCAGACATATCATCGCTTCCTCTCGCTAATTCACGTCAGAGCTCAACACCGAAATTGCGAACGTCCAGCGATTGCTCCTACACTAAAGGTGCCAGTCCTGAAAGCTCTTGCTGGTCCTCATCTCCCACTGGTAACCTCTAAAACAAACCACAAACACTTGGCCTCTGAACTTGTTTAGACACTCAAAGGTCCAGACGTATCATCGCTTCCTCTCGCTAATTCACGTCAGAGCTCAACACCGAAATTGCGAACGTCCAGCGATTGCTCCTACACTAAGGTGCCAGCCCTGAAAGCTGTGGCTGGTCCTCATCTCCCACTGCTAACCTCTCAAACGAACCACAAACACTTGGCATCTGAACTTGTTTACACACTCAAAGGTCCAGACGTATCATCGCTTCCTCTCGCTAATTCACGTCAGAGCTCAACACCAAAATTGCGAACGTCCAGCGATTGCTCCTACACTAGAGGTGCCAGCCCTGAAAGCTGTGGCTGGTCCTCATCTCCCACTGGTAACCTCTCAAACGAACCACAAACACTTGGCCCCTGAACATGTTTAGACACTCAAAGGTCCAGACGTATCATCGCTTCCTCTCGCTAATTCATTGCAGAGCTCAACACCAAAATTGCGAACGTCCAGCGATTGCTCCTACACTAAAGGTGCCAGCCCTGAAAGCTGTGGCTGGTCCTCATCTCCCACTGGTAACCTCTCAAACGAACCACAAACACTTGGCCTCTGAACTTGTTTACACACTCAAAGTTCCAGACGTATCATCGCTTCCTCTCGCTAATTCACGTCAGAGTTCAACACCGAAATTGCGAACGTCCAGCGATTGCTCCTACACTAAAGGTGCCAGTCCTGAAAGCTCTTGCTGGTCCTCATCTCCCACTGGTAACCTCTAAAATGAACCACAAACACTTGGCCTCTGAACTTGTTTAGACACGCAAAGGTCCAGACGTATCATCGCTTCCTCTCGCTAATTCATTGCAGAGCTCAACACCAAAATTGCGAACATCCAGCGATTGCTCCTACACTAAAGGTGCCAGCCCTGAAAGCTGTGGCTGGTCCTCATCTCGCACTGCTAACCTCTGAAACGAACCACAAACACTTGGCCTCTGAACTTGTTTAGACACGCAAAGGTCGAGACGTATCATCGCTTCCTCTCGCTAATTCACGTCAGAGCTCAACACCGCAATTGCGAACGTCCAGCGATTGCTCCTACACTAAAGGTGCCAGCCCTGAAAGCTGTGGCTGGTCCTCATCTCCCACTGGTAACCTCTCAAACGAACCACAAACACTTGGGCTCTGAACTTGTTTAGACACTCAAAGGTCCAGACATATCATCGCTTCCTCTCGCTAATTCACGTCAGAGCTCAACACCAAAATTGCGAACGTCCAGCGATTGCTCCTACACTAAAGGTGCCAGCCCTGAAAGCTGTGGCTGGTCCTCATCTCCCACTGGTAACCTCTCAAACGAACCACAAACACTTGGCCTCTGAACTTGTTTACACACTCAAAGTTCCAGACGTATCATCGCTTCCTCTCGCTAATTCACGTCAGAGTTCAACACCGAAATTGCGAACGTCCAGCGATTGCTCCTACACTAAAGGTGCCAGTCCTGAAAGCTCTTGCTGGTCCTCATCTCGCACTGCTAACCTCTGAAACGAAGCACAAACACTTGGCCTCTGAACTTGTTTACACACTCAAAGGTCCAGACGTATCATCGCTTCCTCTTGCTAATTCACGTCAGAGCTCAACACAAAAATTGCGAACGTCCAGCGATTGCTCCTACACTAAAGGTGCCAGCCCTGAAAGCTGTGGCTGGTCCTCATCTCCCACTGGTAACCTCTCAAACGAACCACAAACACTTGGCCTCTGAACTTGTTTAGACATCAAAGGTCCAGACGTATCATCGCTTCCTCTCGCTAATTCACGTCAGAGCTCAACACCGAAATTGCGAACGTCCAGCGATTGCTCCTACACTGACAGGTGCCAGCCCTGAAAGCTCTTGCTGGTCCTCATCTCCCACTGCTAACCTCTCAAACGAACCACAAACACTTGGCCTCTGAACTTGTTTAGACACTCAAAGGTCCAGACGTATCATCGCTTCCTCTCGCTAATTCACGTCAGAGCTCAACACCAAAATTGTGAACGTCCAGCGATTGCTCCTACACTAAAGGTGCCAGCCCTGAAAGCTGTGGCTGGTCCTCATCTCCCACTGCTAACCTCTCAAACGAACCACAAACACTTGGCCTCTGAACTTGTTTACACACTCAAAGGTCCAGACGTATCATCGCTTCCTCTCGCTAATTCATTGCAGAGCTCAACACAAAAATTGCGAACGTCCAGCGATTGCTCCTACACTAAAGGTGCCAGCCCTGAAAGCTGTGGCTGGTCCTCATCTCCCACTGCTAACCTCTCAAATGAACCACAAACACTTGGCCTCTGAACTTGTTTAGACACGCAAAGGTCCAGACGTATCATCGCTTCCTCTCCCTAATTCACGTCAGAGCTCAACACCGAAATTGCGAACGTCCAGCGATTGCTCCTACACTAAAGGTGCCAGCCCTGAAAGCTCTTGCTGGTCCTCATCTCCCACTGGTAACCTTTAAAACGAAACACAAACACTTGGCCTCTGAACTTGTTTACACACTCAAAGGTCCAGACATATCATCGCTTCCTCTCGCTAATTCACGTCAGAGCTCAACACCGAAATTGCGAACGTCCAGCGATTGCTCCTACACTAAAGGTGCCAGTCCTGAAAGCTCTTGCTGGTCCTCATCTCCCACTGGTAACCTCTAAAACAAACCACAAACACTTGGCCTCTGAACTTGTTTAGACACTCAAAGGTCCAGACGTATCATCGCTTCCTCTCGCTAATTCACGTCAGAGCTCAACACCGAAATTGCGAACGTCCAGCGATTGCTCCTACACTAAAGGTGCCAGCCCTGAAAGCTCCTGCTGGTCCTCATCTCCCACTGCTAACCTCTGAAACGAACCACAAACACTTGGCCTCTGAACTTGTTTAGACACGCAAAGGTCGAGACGTATCATCGCTTCCTCTCGCTAATTCACGTCAGAGCTCAACACCGAAATTGCGAACGTCCAGCGATTGCTCCTACACTAAAGGTGCCAGCCCTGAAAGCTGTGGCTGGTCCTCATCTCCCACTGCTAATCTCTCAAACGAACCACAAACACTTGGCATCTGAACTTGTTTAGACACTCAAAGGTCCAGACGTATCATCGCTTCCTCTCCCTAATTCATGTCAGAGCTCAACACCAAAATTGCGAACGTCCAGCGATTGCTCCTACACTAAAGGTGCCAGCCCTGAAAGCTCTTGCTGGTCCTCATCTCCCACTGCTAACCTCTCAAACGAACCACAAACACTTGGCATCTGAGCTGTTTACACTCAAAGGTCCAGACGTATCATCGCTTCCTCTCGCTAATTCACGTCAGAGCTCAACACCAAAATTGCGAACGTCCAGCGATTGCTCCTACACTAAAGGTGCCAGCCCTGAAAGCTGTGGCTGGTCCTCATCTCCCACTGGTAACCTCTAAAAGGAACCACAAACACTTGGCATCTGAACTTGTTTAGACACTCAAAGGTCCAGACGTATCATCACTTCCTCTCGCTAATTCACGTCAGAGCTCAACACCGAAATTGCGAACGTCCAGCGATTGCTCCTACACTAAAGGTGCCAGCCCTGAAAGCTGTGGCTGGTCCTCATCTCCCACTGGTAACCTCTCAAACGAACCACAAACACTTGGCCTCTGAACTTGTTTAGACACTCAAAGGTCGAGACGTATCATCGCTTCCTCTCGCTAATTCACGTCAGAGCTCAACACCGAAATTGCGAACGTCCAGCGATTGCTCCTACACTAAAGGTGCCAGCCCTGAAAGCTGTGGCTGGTCCTCATCTCCCACTGCTAATCTCTCAAACGAACCACAAACACTTGGCCTCTGAACTTGTTTAGACACGCAAAGGTCGAGACGTATCATCGCTTCCTCTCCCTAATTCACGTCAGAGCTCAACACCGAAATTGTGAACGTCCAGCGATTGCTCCTACACTAAAGGTGCCAGCCCTGAAAGCTCTTGCTGGTCCTCATCTCCCACTGGTAACCTCTCAAACGAACCACCAACACTTGGCCTCTGAACTTGTTTAGATACTCAAAGGTCGAGACGTATCATCGCTTCCTCTCGCTAATTCACGTCAGAGCTCAACACCGAAATTGCGAACGTCCAGCGATTGCTCCTACACTGACGGTGCCAGCCCTGAAAGCTCTTGCTGGTCCTCATCTCCCACTGCTAACCTCTCAAACGAACCACAAACACTTGGCCCCTGAACTTGTTTAGACACGCAAAGGTCCAGACGTATCATCGCTTCCTCTCCCTAATTCACGTCAGAGCTCAACACCAAAATTGCGAACGTCCAGCGATTGCTCCTACACTAAAGGTATCAGTCCTGAAAGCTCTTCCTGGTCCTCATCTCCCACTGGTAACCTCTAAAAGGAATCACAAACGTTTGGCATCTGAACTTGTTTACACACTCAAAGGTCCAGACATATCATCGCTTCCTCTCGCTAATTCACGTCAGAGCTCAACACCGAAATTGCGAACGTCCAGCGATTGCTCCTACACTAAAGGTGCCAGCCCTGAAAGCTGTGGCTGGTCCTCATCTCCCACTGATAACCTCTCAAACGAACCACAAACACTTGGCCTCTGAATTTGTTTAGACACTCAAAGGTCCAGACGTATCATCGCTTCCTCTCGCTAATTCATTGCAGAGCTCAACACAAAAATTGCGAACGTCCAGCGATTGCTCCTACACTAAAGGTGCCAGCCCTGAAAGCTGTGGCTGGTCCTCATCTCCCACTGCTAACCTCTCAAATGAACCACAAACACTTGGCCTCTGAACTTGTTTAGACACGCAAAGGTCCAGACGTATCATCGCTTCCTCTCCCTAATTCACGTCAGAGCTCAACACCGAAATTGCGAACGTCCAGCGATTGCTCCTACACTAAAGGTGCCAGCCCTGAAAGCTCTTGCTGGTCCTCATCTCCCACTGGTAACCTTTAAAACGAAACACAAACACTTGGCCTCTGAACTTGTTTACACACTCAAAGGTCCAGACATATCATCGCTTCCTCTCGCTAATTCACGTCAGAGCTCAACACCGAAATTGCGAACGTCCAGCGATTGCTCCTACACTAAAGGTGCCAGTCCTGAAAGCTCTTGCTGGTCCTCATCTCCCACTGGTAACCTCTAAAACAAACCACAAACACTTGGCCTCTGAACTTGTTTAGACACTCAAAGGTCCAGACGTATCATCGCTTCCTCTCGCTAATTCACGTCAGAGCTCAACACCGAAATTGCGAACGTCCAGCGATTGCTCCTACACTAAAGGTGCCAGCCCTGAAAGCTCCTGCTGGTCCTCATCTCCCACTGCTAACCTCTGAAACGAACCACAAACACTTGGCCTCTGAACTTGTTTAGACACGCAAAGGTCGAGACGTATCATCGCTTCCTCTCGCTAATTCACGTCAGAGCTCAACACCGAAATTGCGAACGTCCAGCGATTGCTCCTACACTAAAGGTGCCAGCCCTGAAAGCTGTGGCTGGTCCTCATCTCCCACTGCTAATCTCTCAAACGAACCACAAACACTTGGCCTCTGAACTTGTTTAGACACTCAAAGGTCCAGACGTATCATCGCTTCCTCTCCCTAATTCATGTCAGAGCTCAACACCAAAATTGCGAACGTCCAGCGATTGCTCCTACACTAAAGGTGCCAGCCCTGAAAGCTCTTGCTGGTCCTCATCTCCCACTGCTAACCTCTCAAACGAACCACAAACACTTGGCATCTGAGCTGTTTACACTCAAAGGTCCAGACGTATCATCGCTTCCTCTCGCTAATTCACGTCAGAGCTCAACACCAAAATTGCGAACGTCCAGCGATTGCTCCTACACTAAAGGTGCCAGCCCTGAAAGCTGTGGCTGGTCCTCATCTCCCACTGGTAACCTCTAAAAGGAACCACAAACACTTGGCATCTGAACTTGTTTAGACACTCAAAGGTCCAGACGTATCATCGCTTCCTCTCGCTAATTCACGTCAGAGCTCAACACCGAAATTGCGAACGTCCAGCGATTGCTCCTACACTAAAGGTGCCAGCCCTGAAAGCTGTGGCTGGTCCTCATCTCCCACTGGTAACCTCTCAAACGAACCACAAACATTTGGCCTCTGAACTTGTTTAGACACTCAAAGGTCGAGACGTATCATCGCTTCCTCTCGCTAATTCACGTCAGAGCTCAACACCGAAATTGCGAACGTCCAGCGATTGCTCCTACACTAAAGGTGCCAGCCCTGAAAGCTGTGGCTGGTCCTCATCTCCCACTGCTAATCTCTCAAACGAACCACAAACACTTGGCCTCTGAACTTGTTTAGACACGCAAAGGTCGAGACGTATCATCGCTTCCTCTCCCTAATTCACGTCAGAGCTCAACACCGAAATTGTGAACGTCCAGCGATTGCTCCTACACTAAAGGTGCCAGCCCTGAAAGCTCTTGCTGGTCCTCATCTCCCACTGGTAACCTCTCAAACGAACCACCAACACTTGGCCTCTGAACTTGTTTAGATACTCAAAGGTCGAGACGTATCATCGCTTCCTCTCGCTAATTCACGTCAGAGCTCAACACCGAAATTGCGAACGTCCAGCGATTGCTCCTACACTGACGGTGCCAGCCCTGAAAGCTCTTGCTGGTCCTCATCTCCCACTGCTAACCTCTCAAACGAACCACAAACACTTGGCCCCTGAACTTGTTTAGACACGCAAAGGTCCAGACGTATCATCGCTTCCTCTCCCTAATTCACGTCAGAGCTCAACACCAAAATTGCGAACGTCCAGCGATTGCTCCTACACTAAAGGTATCAGTCCTGAAAGCTCTTCCTGGTCCTCATCTCCCACTGGTAACCTCTAAAAGGAATCACAAACGTTTGGCATCTGAACTTGTTTACACACTCAAAGGTCCAGACATATCATCGCTTCCTCTCGCTAATTCACGTCAGAGCTCAACACCGAAATTGCGAACGTCCAGCGATTGCTCCTACACTAAAGGTGCCAGCCCTGAAAGCTGTGGCTGGTCCTCATCTCCCACTGATAACCTCTCAAACGAACCACAAACACTTGGCCTCTGAACTTGTTTAGACACTCAAAGGTCCAGACGTATCATCGCTTCCTCTCGCTAATTCACGTCAGAGCTCAACACCAAAATTGCGAACGTCCAGCGATTCCTCCTACACTAAAGGTGCCAGCCCTGAAAGCTCTTGCTGGTCCTCATCTCCCACTGGTAACCTCTCAAACGAACCACAAACACTTGGCCTCTGAACTTGTTTAGACACTCAAAGGTCCAGACGTATCATCGCTTCCTCTCGCTAATTCACGTCAGAGCTCAACACCGAAATTTCAAACGTCCAGCGATTGCTCCTACACTAAAGGTGCCAGCCCTGAGAGCTGTGGCTGGTCCTCATCTCCCACTGCTAAGCTCTCAAACGAACCACAAACACTTGGCCCCTGAACATGTTTAGACACTCAAAGGTCCAGACGTATCATCGCTTCCTCTCGCTAATTCACGTCAGAGCTCAACACCAAAATTGCAAACGTCCAGCGATTGCTCCTACACTAAAGGTGCCAGCCCTGAAAGCTGTGGCTGGTCCTCATCTCCCACTGCTAACCTCTCAAAAGAACCACAAACACTTGGCCCCTGAACTTGTTTAGACACTCAAAGGTCGAGACGTATCATCGCTTCCTCTCGCTAATTCACGTCAGAGCTCAACACCGAAATTGCGAACGTCCAGCGATTGCTCCTACACTAAAGGTGCCAGCCCTGAAAGCTCTTGCTGGTCCTCATCTCCCACTGGTAACCTCTAAAACGAACCACCAACACTTGGCCTCTGAACTTGTTTAGACACGCAAAGGTCGAGACGTATCATCGCTTCCTCTCGCTAATTCATGTCAGAGCTCAAAACCGAAATTGCGAACGTCCAGCGATTGCTCCTACACTAAAGGGGCCAGCCCTGAAAGCTCTTGCTGGTCCTCATCTCCCACTGGTAACCTCTCAAACGAACCACAAACACTTGGCCTCTGAACTTGTTTAGACACTCAAAGGTCCAGACGTATCATCGCTTCCTCTCGCTAATTCACGTCAGAGCTCAACACCGAAATTGCGAACGTCCAGCGATTGCTCCTACACTGACGGTGCCAGCCCTGAAAGCTCTTGCTGGTCCTCATCTCCCACTGCTAACCTCTCAAACGAACCACAAACACTTGGCCCCTGAACTTGTTTAGACACGCAAAGGTCCAGACGTATCATCGCTTCCTCTCCCTAATTCACGTCAGAGCTCAACACCAAAATTGCGAACGTCCAGCGATTGCTCCTACACTAAAGGTGCCAGCCCTGAAAGCTGTGGCTGGTCCTCATCTCCCACTGGTAACCTCTAAAAGGAATCACAAACGTTTGGCATCTGAACTTGTTTAGACACTCAAAGGTCCAGACATATCATCGCTTCCTCTCGCTAATTCACGTCAGAGCTCAACACCGAAATTGCGAACATCCAGCGATTGCTCCTACACTAAAGGTGCCAGCCCTGAAAGCTCTTGCTGGTCCTCATCTCCCACTGCTAACCTTTAAAACGAACCACAAACACTTGGCCTCTGAACTTGTTTACACACTCAAAGGTCCAGACATATCATCGCTTCCTCTCGCTAATTCACGTCAGAGCTCAACACCGAAATTGCGAACGTCCAGCGATTGCTCCTACACTAAAGGTGCCAGCCCTGAAAGCTGTGGCTGGTCCTCATCTCCCACTGATAACCTCTCAAACGAACCACAAACACTTGGCCTCTGAACTTGTTTAGACACTCAAAGGTCCAGACGTATCATCGCTTCCTCTCGCTAATTCACGTCAGAGCTCAACACCAAAATTGCGAACGTCCAGCGATTGCTCCTACACTAAAGGTGCCAGCCCTGAAAGCTCTTGCTGGTCCTCATCTCCCACTGGTAACCTCTCAAAAGAACCACAAACACTTGGCCTCTGAACTTGTTTAGACACTCAAAGGTCCAGACGTATCATCG
The DNA here is from genome assembly GCF_030936135.1 of Gavia stellata. Lineage (NCBI taxonomy): Eukaryota > Metazoa > Chordata > Aves > Gaviiformes > Gaviidae > Gavia > Gavia stellata. Next base: position 42,577 of record NW_026776702.1, on the reverse strand, counting down.
CTTCCTCTCGCTAATTCACGTCAGAGCTCAACACCGAAATTTCAAACGTCCAGCGATTGCTCCTACACTAAAGGTGCCAGCCCTGAGAGCTGTGGCTGGTCCTCATCTCCCACTGGTAACCTCTCAAACGAACCACAAACACTTGGCCCCTGAACATGTTTAGACACTCAAAGGTCCAGACGTATCATCGCTTCCTCTCGCTAATTCACGTCAGAGCTCAACACCAAAATTGCAAACGTCCAGCGATTGCTCCTACACTAAAGGTGCCAGCCCTGAAAGCTGTGGCTGGTCCTCATCTCCCACTGCTAACCTCTCAAAAGAACCACAAACACTTGGCCTCTGAACTTGTTTAGACACTCAAAGGTCGAGACGTATCATCGCTTCCTCTCGCTAATTCACGTCAGAGCTCAACACCGAAATTGCGAACGTCCAGCGATTGCTCCTACACTAAAGGTGCCAGCCCTGAAAGCTCTTGCTGGTCCTCATCTCCCACTGGTAACCTCTAAAACGAACCACCAACACTTGGCCTCTGAACTTGTTTAGACACGCAAAGGTCGAGACGTATCATCGCTTCCTCTCGCTAATTCATGTCAGAGCTCAAAACCGAAATTGCGAACGTCCAGCGATTGCTCCTACACTAAAGGGGCCAGCCCTGAAAGCTGTGGCTGGTCCTCATCTCCCACTGGTAACCTCTCAAACGAACCACAAACACTTGGCCTCGGAACTTGTTTAGACACTCAAAGGTCCAGACGTATCATCGCTTCCTCTCGCTAATTCACGTCAGAGCTCAACACCCAAATTGCGAACGTCCAGCGATTGCTCCTACACTAAAGGTGCCAGCCCTGAAAGCTCCTGCTGGTCCTCATCTCCCACTGCTAATCTCTCAAACGAACCACAAACACTTGGCCTCTGAACTTGTTTAGATACTCAAAGGTCGAGACGTATCATCGCTTCCTCTCGCTAATTCACGTCAGAGCTCAACACCAAAATTGTGAACGTCCAGCGATTGCTCCTACACTAAAGGTGCCAGCCCTGAAAGCTCTAGCTGGTCCTCATCTCCCACTGGTAACCTCTCAAACGAACCACAAACACTTGGCCTCTGAACTTGTTTAGACACTCAAAGGTCCAGACGTATCATCGCTTCCTCTCCCTAATTCACGTCAGAGCTCAACACCGAAATTGCGAACGTCCAGCGATTGCTCCTACACTGACGGTGCCAGCCCTGAAAGCTCTTGCTGGTCCTCATCTCCCACTGGTAACCTCTAAAACGAACCACAAACACTTGGCCTCTGAACTTGTTTAGACACTCAAAGGTCCAGACATATCATCGCTTCCTCTCGCTAATTCATTGCAGAGCTCAACACAAAAATTGCGAACGTCCAGCGATTCCTCCTACACTAAAGGTGCCAGCCCTGAAAGCTGTGGCTGGTCCTCATCTCCCACTGCTAACCTCTGAAACGAACCACAAACACTTGGCCTCTGAACTTGTTTAGACACGCAAAGGTCCAGACGTATCATCGCTTCCTCTCGCTAATTCACGTCAGAGCTCAACACCCAAATTGCGAACGTCCAGCGATTGCTCCTACACTAAAGGTGCCAGCCCTGAAAGCTCTTGCTGGTCCTCATCTCCCACTGGTAACCTCTCAAACGAACCACAAACACTTGGCCCCTGAACTTGTTTACACACTCAAAGGTCCAGACGTATCATCGCTTCCTCTTGCTAATTCACGTCAGAGCTCAACACCGAAATTGCGAACGTCCAGCGATTGCTCCTACACTAAAGGTGCCAGCCCTGAAAGCTGTGGCTCGTCCTCATCTCCCACTGGTAACCTCTCAAACGAACCACCAACACTTGGCCTCTGAACTTGTTTAGACACTCAAAGGTCCAGACATATCATCGCTTCCTCTCCCTAATTCACGTCAGAGCTCAACACCGAAATTGCGAACGTCCAGCGATTGCTCCTACACTAAAGGTGCCAGCCCTGAAAGCTCTTGCTGGTCCTCATCTCCCACTGGTAACCTCTCAAACGAACCACAAACACTTGGCCTCTGAACTTGTTTAGACACGCAAAGGTCCAGACGTATCATCGCTTCCTCTCCCTAATTCACGTCAGAGCTCAACACCGAAATTGCGAACGTCTAGCGATTGCTCCTACACTAAAGGTGCCAGCCCTGAAAGCTGTGGCTGGTCCTCATCTCCCACTGCTAACCTCTCAAACGAACCACAAACACTTGGCCTCTGAACTTGTTTAGACACGCAAAGGTCCAGACGTATCATCGCTTCCTCTCCCTAATTCACGTCAGAGCTCAACACCAAAATTGCGAACGTCCAGCGATTGCTCCTACACTAAAGGTGCCAGCCCTGAAAGCTCTTGCTGGTCCTCATCTCCCACTGGTAACCTCTACAAGGAACCACAAACTTTTGGCATCTGAACTTGTTTAGACACCCAAAGGTCCAGACATATCATCGCTTCCTCTCGCTAATTCACGTCAGAGCTCAACACCGAAATTGCGAACGTCCAGCGATTGCTCCTACACTAGAGGTGCCAGCCCTGAAAGCTGTGGCTGGTCCTCATCTCCCACTGGTAACCTCTCAAACGAACCACAAACACTTGGCCTCTGAACTTGTTTAGACACTCAAAGGTCCAGACGTATCATCGCTTCCTCTCGCTAATTCACGTCAGAGCTCAACACCAAAATTGCAAACGTCCAGCGATTGCTCCTACACTAAAGGTGCCAGCCCTGAGAGCTGTGGCTGGTCCTCATCTCCCACTGGTAACCTCTCAAACGAACCACAAACACTTGGCCTCTGAACTTGTTTAGACACTCAAAGGTCCAGACGTATCATCGCTTCCTCTCGCTAATTCACGTCAGAGCTTAACACCAAAATTGCAAACGTCCAGCGATTGCTCCTACACTAAAGGTGCCAGCCCTGAAAGCTGTGGCTGGTCCTCATCTCCCACTGCTAACCTCTGAAACGAACCACAAACACTTGGCCTCTGAACTTGTTTAGACACGCAAAGGTCGAGACGTATCATCGCTTCCTCTCGCTAATTCACGTCAGAGCTCAACACCGAAATTGCGAACGTCCAGCGATTGCTCCTACACTAAAGGGGCCAGCCCTGAAAGCTCTTGCTGGTCCTCATCTCCCACTGGTAACCTCTCAAACAAACCACAAACACTTGGCCTCTGAACTTGTTTAGACATTCAAAGGTCCAGACATATCATCGCTTCCTCTCGCTAATTCACGTCAGAGCTCAACACCGAAATTGCGAACGTCCAGCGATTGCTCCTACACTAGAGGTGCCAGTCCTGAAAGCTGTGGCTGGTCCTCATCTCCCACTGGTAACCTCTCAAACGAACCACAAACACTTGGCCCCTGAACATGTTTAGACACTCAAAGGTCCAGACGTATCATCGCTTCCTCTCGCTAATTCATGTCAGAGCTCAACACCAAAATTGCGAACGTCCAGCGATTGCTCCTACACTAGAGGTGCCAGCCCTGAAAGCTGTGGCTGGTCCTCATCTCCCACTGGTAACCTCTCAAACGAACCACAAACACTTGGCCCCTGAACATGTTTAGACACTCAAAGGTCCAGACGTATCATCGCTTCCTCTCGCTAATTCACGTCAGAGCTCAACACCAAAATTGTGAACGTCCAGCGATTGCTCCTACACTAAAGGTGCCAGCCCTGAAAGCTGTGGCTGGTCCTCATCTCCCACTGGTAACCTCTCAAACGAACCACAAACACTTGGCCTCTGAACTTGTTTAGACTCTCAAAGGTCCAGACGTATCATCGCTTCCTCTCGCTAATTCATTGCAGAGCTCAACACAAAAATTGCGAACGTCCAGCGGTTCCTCCTACACTAAAGGTGCCAGCCCTGAAAGCTGTGGCTGGTCCTCATCTCCCACTGGTAACCTCTCAAACGAACCACAAACACTTGGCCTCTGAACTTGTTTACACACTCAAAGTTCCAGACGTATCATCGCTTCCTCTCGCTAATTCACATCAGAGCTCAACACCAAAATTGCGAACGTCCAGCGATTGCTCCTACACTAAAGGTGCCAGCCCTGAAAGTTCTTGCTGGTCCTCATCTCCCACTGGTAACCTTTAAAACGAAACACAAACACTTGGCCTCTGAACTTGTTTACACACTCAAAGGTCCAGACATATCATCGCTTCCTCTCGCTAATTCACGTCAGAGCTCAACACCCAAATTGCGAACGTCCAGCGATTGCTCCTACACTAAAGGTGCCAGCCCTGAAAGCTGTGGCTGGTCCTCATCTCCCACTGGTAACCTCTCAAACGAACCACAAACACTTGGCCCCTGGACTTGTTTAGACACGCAAAGGTCCAGACGTATCATCGCTTCCTCTTGCTAATTCACGTCAGAGCTCAACACCAAAATTGCGAACGTCCAGCGATTGCTCCTACACTAAAGGTGCCAGCCCTGAAAGCTCTGGCTGGCCCTCATCTCCCACTGCTAACCTCTCAAACGAACCACAAACACTTGGCCTCTGAACTTGTTTAGACACTCAAAGGTCCAGACGTATCATCGCTTCCTCTCGCTAATTCACGTCAGAGCTCAACACCCAAATTGCGAATGTCCAGCGATTGCTCCTACCTAAAGGTGCCAGCCCTGAAAGCTGTGGCTGGTCCTCATCTCCCACTGGTAACCTCTCAAACGAACCACAAACACTTGGCCTCTGAACTTGTTTAGACACGCATAGGTCGAGACGTATCATCGCTTCCTCTCGCTAATTCACGTCAGAGCTCAACACCCAAATTGCGAACGTCCAGCGATTGCTCCTACACTAAAGGTGCCAGCCCTGAAAGCTCTTGCTGGTCCTCATCTCCCACTGGTAACCTCTCAAACGAACCACAAACACTTGGCCTCTGAACTTGTTTAGACACTCAAAGGTCCAGACGTATCATCGCTTCCTCTCGCTAATTCACGTCAGAGCTCAACACCGAAATTGCGAACGTCCAGCGATTGCTCCTACACTAAAGGTGCCAGCCCTGAAAGCTCTTGCTGGTCCTCATCTCCCACTGATAACCTCTCAAACGAACCACAAACACTTGGCCTCTGAACTTGTTTAGACACTCAAAGGTCCAGACGTATCATCGCTTCCTCTCGCTAATTCACGTCAGAGCTTAACACCAAAATTGCAAACGTCCAGCGATTGCTCCTACACTAAAGGTGCCAGCCCTGAAAGCTGTGGCTGGTCCTCATCTCCCACTGCTAACCTCTGAAACGAACCACAAACACTTGGCCTCTGAACTTGTTTAGACACGCAAAGGTCGAGACGTATCATCGCTTCCTCTCGCTAATTCACGTCAGAGCTCAACACCGAAATTGCGAACGTCCAGCGATTGCTCCTACACTAAAGGGGCCAGCCCTGAAAGCTGTGGCTGGTCCTCATCTCCCACTGGTAACCTCTCAAACAAACCACAAACACTTGGCCTCTGAACTTGTTTAGACACTCAAAGGTCCAGACATATCATCGCTTCCTCTCGCTAATTCACGTCAGAGCTCAACACCGAAATTGCGAACGTCCAGCGATTGCTCCTACACTAGAGGTGCCAGCCCTGAAAGCTCTTGCTGGTCCTCATCTCCCACTGGTAACCTCTCAAACGAACCACAAACACTTGGCCCCTGAACTTGTTTACACACTCAAAGGTCCAGACGTATCATCGCTTCCTCTCGCTAATTCATGTCAGAGCTCAACACCAAAATTGCGAACGTCCAGCGATTGCTCCTACACAAGAGGTGCCAGCCCTGAAAGCTGTGGCTGGTCCTCATCTCCCACTGGTAACTTCTCAAACGAACCACAAACACTTGGCCCCTGAACATGTTTAGACACTCAAAGGTCCAGACGTATCATCGCTTCCTCTCGCTAATTCATTGCAGATCTCAACACCAAAATTGTGAACGTCCAGCGATTGCTCCTACACTAAAGGTGCCAGCCCTGAAAGCTGTGGCTGGTCCTCATCTCCCACTGGTAACCTCTCAAACGAACCACAAACACTTGGCCTCTGAACTTGTTTAGACACTCAAAGGTCCAGACGTATCATCGCTTCCTCTCGCTAATTCACGTCAGAGCTCAACACCCAAATTGCGAACGTCCAGCGATTGCTCCTACACTAAAGGTGCCAGCCCTGAGAGCTGTGGCTGGTCCTCATCTCCCACTGCTAACCTCTCAAACGAACCACAAACACTTGGCCTCTGAACTTGTTTACACACTCAAAGTTCCAGACGTATCATCGCTTCCTCTCGCTAATTCACGTCAGAGCTCAACACCAAAATTGCGAACGTCCAGCGATTGCTCCTACACTAAAGGTGCCAGCCCTGAAAGTTCTTGCTGGTCCTCATCTCCCACTGGTAACCTTTAAAACGAAACACAAACACTTGGCCTCTGAACTTGTTTACACACTCAAAGGTCCAGACGTATCATCGCTTCCTCTCGCTAATTCACGTCAGAGCTCAACACCCAAATTGCGAATGTCCAGCGATTGCTCCTACCTAAAGGTGCCAGCCCTGAAAGCTGTGGCTGGTCCTCATCTCCCACTGGTAACCTCTCAAACGAACCACAAACACTTGGCCTCTGAACTTGTTTAGACACGCATAGGTCGAGACGTATCATCGCTTCCTCTCGCTAATTCACGTCAGAGCTCAACACCGAAATTGCGAACGTCCAGCGATTGCTCCTACACTAAAGGTGCCAGCCCTGAAAGCTGTGGCTGGTCCTCATCTCCCACTGATAACCTCTCAAACGAACCACAAACACTTGGCCTCTGAACTTGTTTAGACACTCAAAGGTCCAGACGTATCATCGCTTCCTCTCGCTAATTCACGTCAGAGCTCAACACCAAAATTTCAAACGTCCAGCGATTGCTCCTACACTAAAGGTGCCAGCCCTGAGAGCTGTGGCTGGTCCTCATCTCCCACTGGTAACCTCTCAAACGAACCACAAACACTTGGCCTCTGAACTTGTTTAGACACTCAAAGGTCCAGACGTATCATCGCTTCCTCTCGCTAATTCACGTCAGAGCTTAACACCAAAATTGCAAACGTCCAGCGATTGCTCCTACACTAAAGGTGCCAGCCCTGAAAGCTGTGGCTGGTCCTCATCTCCCACTGCTAACCTCTGAAACGAACCACAAACACTTGGCCTCTGAACTTGTTTAGACACGCAAAGGTCGAGACGTATCATCGCTTCCTCTCGCTAATTCACGTCAGAGCTCAACACCGAAATTGCGAACGTCCAGCGATTGCTCCTACACTAAAGGGGCCAGCCCTGAAAGCTGTGGCTGGTCCTCATCTCCCACTGGTAACCTCTCAAACAAACCACAAACACTTGGCCTCTGAACTTGTTTAGACACTCAAAGGTCCAGACATATCATCGCTTCCTCTCGCTAATTCACGTCAGAGCTCAACACCGAAATTGCGAACGTCCAGCGATTGCTCCTACACTAGAGGTGCCAGCCCTGAAAGCTCTTGCTGGTCCTCATCTCCCACTGGTAACCTCTCAAACGAACCACAAACACTTGGCCCCTGAACTTGTTTACACACTCAAAGGTCCAGACGTATCATCGCTTCCTCTCGCTAATTCATGTCAGAGCTCAACACCAAAATTGCGAACGTCCAGCGATTGCTCCTACACAAGAGGTGCCAGCCCTGAAAGCTGTGGCTGGTCCTCATCTCCCACTGGTAACTTCTCAAACGAACCACAAACACTTGGCCCCTGAACATGTTTAGACACTCAAAGGTCCAGACGTATCATCGCTTCCTCTCGCTAATTCATTGCAGATCTCAACACCAAAATTGTGAACGTCCAGCGATTGCTCCTACACTAAAGGTGCCAGCCCTGAAAGCTGTGGCTGGTCCTCATCTCCCACTGGTAACCTCTCAAACGAACCACAAACACTTGGCCTCTGAACTTGTTTAGACACTCAAAGGTCCAGACGTATCATGGCTTCCTCTCGCTAATTCACGTCAGAGCTCAACACCGAAATTGCGAACGTCCAGCGATTCCTCCTACACTAAAGGTGCCAGCCCTGAAAGCTGTGGCTGGTCCTCATCTCCCACTGCTAACCTCTCAAACGAACCACAAACACTTGGCCTCTGAACTTGTTTACACACTCAAAGTTCCAGACGTATCATCGCTTCCTCTCGCTAATTCACGTCAGAGCTCAACACCAAAATTGCGAACGTCCAGCGATTGCTCCTACACTAAAGGTGCCAGCCCTGAAAGCTGTGGCTGGTCCTCATCTCCCACTGGTAACCTTTAAAACGAAACACAAACACTTGGCCTCTGAACTTGTTTACACACTCAAAGGTCCAGACATATCATCGCTTCCTCTCGCTAATTCACGTCAGAGCTCAACACCCAAATTGCGAATGTCCAGCGATTGCTCCTACCTAAAGGTGCCAGCCCTGAAAGCTGTGGCTGGTCCTCATCTCCCACTGGTAACCTTTAAAACGAACCACAAACACTTGGCCTCTGAACTTGTTTAGACACGCATAGGTCGAGACGTATCATCGCTTCCTCTCGCTAATTCACGTCAGAGCTCAACACCGAAATTGCGAACGTCCAGCGATTGCTCCTACACTAAAGGTGCCAGCCCTGAAAGCTGTGGCTGGTCCTCATCTCCCACTGATAACCTCTCAAACGAACCACAAACACTTGGCCTCTGAACTTGTTTAGACACTCAAAGGTCCAGACATATCATCGCTTCCTCTCGCTAATTCACGTCAGAGCTCAACACCGAAATTGCGAACGTCCAGCGATTGCTCCTACACTAAAGGTGCCAGCCCTGAAAGCTCTTGCTGGTCCTCATCTCCCACTGATAACCTCTCAAACGAACCACAAACACTTGGCCTCTGAACATGTTTAGACACTCAAAGGTCCAGACGTATCATCGCTTCCTCTCGCTAATTCACGTCAGAGCTCAACACCAAAATTGCAAACGTCCAGCGATTGCTCCTACACTAAAGGTGCCAGCCCTGAGAGCTGTGGCTGGTCCTCATCTCCCACTGGTAACCTCTCAAACGAACCACAAACACTTGGCCCCTGAACTTGTTTACACACTCAAAGGCCCAGACGTATCATCGCTTCCTCTCGCTAATTCACGTCAGAGCTTAACACCAAAATTGCAAACGTCCAGCGATTGCTCCTACACTAAAGGTGCCAGCCCTGAAAGCTGTGGCTGGTCCTCATCTCCCACTGCTAACCTCTGAAACGAACCACAAACACTTGGCCTCTGAACTTGTTTAGACACGCAAAGGTCGAGACGTATCATCGCTTCCTCTCGCTAATTCACGTCAGAGCTCAACACCGAAATTGCGAACGTCCAGCGATTGCTCCTACACTAAAGGGGCCAGCCCTGAAAGCTGTGGCTGGTCCTCATCTCCCACTGGTAACCTCTCAAACAAACCACAAACACTTGGCCTCTGAACTTGTTTAGACACTCAAAGGTCCAGACATATCATCGCTTCCTCTCGCTAATTCACGTCAGAGCTCAACACCGAAATTGCGAACGTCCAGCGATTGCTCCTACACTAGAGGTGCCAGCCCTGAAAGCTCTTGCTGGTCCTCATCTCCCACTGGTAACCTCTCAAACGAACCACAAACACTTGGCCCCTGAACTTGTTTACACACTCAAAGGTCCAGACGTATCATCGCTTCCTCTCGCTAATTCATGTCAGAGCTCAACACCAAAATTGCGAACGTCCAGCGATTGCTCCTACACTAAAGGTGCCAGCCCTGAAAGCTGTGGCTGGTCCTCATCTCCCACTGGTAACTTCTCAAACGAACCACAAACACTTGGCCCCTGAACATGTTTAGACACTCAAAGTTCCAGACGTATCATCGCTTCCTCTCGCTAATTCACGTCAGAGCTCAACACCAAAATTGCGAACGTCCAGCGATTGCTCCTACACTAAAGGTGCCAGCCCTGAAAGTTCTTGCTGGTCCTCATCTCCCACTGGTAACCTTTAAAACGAAACACAAACACTTGGCCTCTGAACTTGTTTACACACTCAAAGGTCCAGACATATCATCGCTTCCTCTCGCTAATTCACGTCAGAGCTCAACACCGAAATTGCGAATGTCCAGCGATTCCTCCTACACTAGAGGTGCCAGCCCTGAAAGCTGTGGCTGGTCCTCATCTCCCACTGGTAACCTCTCAAACGAACCACAAACACTTGGCCTCTGAACTTGTTTAGACACTCAAAGGTCCAGACATATCATCGCTTCCTCTCGCTAATTCACGTCAGAGCTCAACACCCAAATTGCGAACGTCCAGCGATTGCTCCTACACTAAAGGTGCCAGCCCTGAAAGCTCTTGCTGGTCCTCATCTCCCACTGATAACCTCTCAAACGAACCACAAACACTTGGCCTCTGAACTTGTTTAGACACTCAAAGGTCCAGACGTATCATCGCTTCCTCTCGCTAATTCACGTCAGAGCTCAACACCCAAATTGCGAATGTCCAGCGATTGCTCCTACCTAAAGGTGCCAGCCCTGAAAGCTGTGGCTGGTCCTCATCTCCCACTGGTAACCTCTCAAACGAACCACAAACACTTGGCCTCTGAACTTGTTTAGACACGCATAGGTCGAGACGTATCATCGCTTCCTCTCGCTAATTCACGTCAGAGCTCAACACCGAAATTGCGAACGTCCAGCGATTGCTCCTACACTAAAGGTGCCAGCCCTGAAAGCTGTGGCTGGTCCTCATCTCCCACTGGTAACCTCTCAAACAAACCACAAACACTTGGCCTCTGAACTTGTTTAGACACTCAAAGGTCCAGACATATCATCGCTTCCTCTCGCTAATTCACGTCAGAGCTCAACACCGAAATTGCGAACGTCCAGCGATTGCTCCTACACTAGAGGTGCCAGCCCTGAAAGCTCTTGCTGGTCCTCATCTCCCACTGGTAACCTCTCAAACGAACCACAAACACTTGGCCCCTGAACTTGTTTACACACTCAAAGGTCCAGACGTATCATCGCTTCCTCTCGCTAATTCATGTCAGAGCTCAACACCAAAATTGCGAACGTCCAGCGATTGCTCCTACACTAAAGGTGCCAGCCCTGAAAGCTGTGGCTGGTCCTCATCTCCCACTGGTAACTTCTCAAACGAACCACAAACACTTGGCCCCTGAACATGTTTAGACACTCAAAGTTCCAGACGTATCATCGCTTCCTCTCGCTAATTCACGTCAGAGCTCAACACCAAAATTGCGAACGTCCAGCGATTGCTCCTACACTAAAGGTGCCAGCCCTGAAAGTTCTTGCTGGTCCTCATCTCCCACTGGTAACCTTTAAAACGAAACACAAACACTTGGGCTCTGAACTTGTTTACACACTCAAAGGTCCAGACATATCATCGCTTCCTCTCGCTAATTCACGTCAGAGCTCAACACCCAAATTGCGAATGTCCAGCGATTGCTCCTACCTAAAGGTGCCAGCCCTGAAAGCTGTGGCTGGTCCTCATCTCCCACTGGTAACCTCTCAAACGAACCACAAACACTTGGCCTCTGAACTTGTTTAGACACGCATAGGTCGAGACGTATCATCGCTTCCTCTCGCTAATTCACGTCAGAGCTCAACACCGAAATTGCGAACGTCCAGCGATTGCTCCTACACTAAAGGTGCCAGCCCTGAAAGCTCTTGCTGGTCCTCATCTCCCACTGGTAACCTCTCAAACGAACCACAAACACTTGGCCTCTGAACTTGTTTAGACACTCAAAGGTCCAGACGTATCATCGCTTCCTCTCGCTAATTCACGTCAGAGCTCAACACCGAAATTGCGAACGTCCAGCGATTGCTCCTACACTAAAGGTGCCAGCCCTGAAAGCTCTTGCTGGTCCTCATCTCCCACTGATAACCTCTCAAACGAACCACAAACACTTGGCCTCTGAACATGTTTAGACACTCAAAGGTCCAGACGTATCATCGCTTCCTCTCGCTAATTCACGTCAGAGCTCAACACCAAAATTGCAAACGTCCAGCGATTGCTCCTACACTAAAGGTGCCAGCCCTGAGAGCTGTGGCTGGTCCTCATCTCCCACTGGTAACCTCTCAAACGAACCACAAACACTTGGCCTCTGAACTTGTTTAGACACTCAAAGGTCCAGACGTATCATCGCTTCCTCTCGCTAATTCACGTCAGAGCTTAACACCAAAATTGCAAACGTCCAGCGATTGCTCCTACACTAAAGGTGCCAGCCCTGAAAGCTGTGGCTGGTCCTCATCTCCCACTGCTAACCTCTGAAACGAACCACAAACACTTGGCCTCTGAACTTGTTTAGACACGCAAAGGTCGAGACGTATCATCGCTTCCTCTCGCTAATTCACGTCAGAGCTCAACACCGAAATTGCGAACGTCCAGCGATTGCTCCTACACTAAAGGGGCCAGCCCTGAAAGCTGTGGCTGGTCCTCATCTCCCACTGGTAACCTCTCAAACAAACCACAAACACTTGGCCTCTGAACTTGTTTAGACACTCAAAGGTCCAGACATATCATCGCTTCCTCTCGCTAATTCACGTCAGAGCTCAACACCCAAATTGCGAACGTCCAGCGATTGCTCCTACACTAGAGGTGCCAGCCCTGAAAGCTCTTGCTGGTCCTCATCTCCCACTGGTAACCTCTCAAACGAACCACAAACACTTGGCCCCTGAACTTGTTTACACACTCAAAGGTCCAGACGTATCATCGCTTCCTCTCGCTAATTCATGTCAGAGCTCAACACCAAAATTGCGAACGTCCAGCGATTGCTCCTACACTAAAGGTGCCAGCCCTGAAAGCTGTGGCTGGTCCTCATCTCCCACTGGTAACTTCTCAAACGAACCACAAACACTTGGCCCCTGAACATGTTTAGACACTCAAAGGTCCAGACGTATCATCGCTTCCTCTCGCTAATTCATTGCAGATCTCAACACCAAAATTGTGAACGTCCAGCGATTGCTCCTACACTAAAGGTGCCAGCCCTGAAAGCTGTGGCTGGTCCTCATCTCCCACTGGTAACCTCTCAAACGAACCACAAACACTTGGCCTCTGAACTTGTTTAGACACTCAAAGGTCCAGACGTATCATGGCTTCCTCTCGCTAATTCACGTCAGAGCTCAACACCGAAATTGCGAACGTGCAGCGATTCCTCCTACACTAAAGGTGCCAGCCCTGAAAGCTGTGGCTGGTCCTCATCTCCCACTGCTAACCTCTCAAACGAACCACAAACACTTGGCCTCTGAACTTGTTTACACACTCAAAGTTCCAGACGTATCATCGCTTCCTCTCGCTAATTCACGTCAGAGCTCAACACCAAAATTGCGAACGTCCAGCGATTGCTCCTACACTAAAGGTGCCAGCCCTGAAAGTTCTTGCTGGTCCTCATCTCCCACTGGTAACCTTTAACACGAAACACAAACACTTGGCCTCTGAACTTGTTTACACACTCAAAGGTCCAGACATATCATCGCTTCCTCTCGCTAATTCACGTCAGAGCTCAACACCGAAATTGCGAATGTCCAGCGATTCCTCCTACACTAAAGGTGCCAGCCCTGAAAGCTGTGGCTCGTCCTCATCTCCCACTGGTAACCTCTCAAACGAACCACAAACACTTGGCCTCTGAACTTGTTTAGACACTCAAAGGTCCAGACATATCATCGCTTCCTCTCGCTAATTCACGTCAGAGCTCAACAGCCAAATTGCGAACGTCCAGCGATTGCTCCTACACTAAAGGTGCCAGCCCTGAAAGCTCTTGCTGGTCCTCATCTCCCACTGATAACCTCTCAAACGAACCACAAACACTTGGCCTCTGAACTTGTTTAGACACTCAAAGGTCCAGACGTATCATCGCTTCCTCTCGCTAATTCACGTCAGAGCTCAACACCCAAATTGCGAATGTCCAGCGATTGCTCCTACCTAAAGATGCCAGCCCTGAAAGCTGTGGCTGGTCCTCATCTCCCACTGGTAACCTCTCAAACGAACCACAAACACTTGGCCTCTGAACTTGTTTAGACACGCATAGGTCGAGACGTATCATCGCTTCCTCTCGCTAATTCACGTCAGAGCTCAACACCGAAATTGCGAACGTCCAGCGATTGCTCCTACACTAAAGGTGCCAGCCCTGAAAGCTCTTGCTGGTCCTCATCTCCCACTGGTAACCTCTCAAACGAACCACAAACACTTGGCCTCTGAACTTGTTTAGACACTCAAAGGTCCAGACGTATCATCGCTTCCTCTCGCTAATTCACGTCAGAGCTCAACACCGAAATTGCGAACGTCCAGCGATTGCTCCTACACTAAAGGTGCCAGCCCTGAAAGCTCTTGCTGGTCCTCATCTCCCACTGATAACCTCTCAAACGAACCACAAACACTTGGCCTCTGAACATGTTTAGACACTCAAAGGTCCAGACGTATCATCGCTTCCTCTCGCTAATTCACGTCAGAGCTCAACACCAAAATTGCAAACGTCCAGCGATTGCTCCTACACTAAAGGTGCCAGCCCCTGAGAGCTGTGGCTGGTCCTCATCTCCCACTGGTAACCTCTCAAACGAACCACAAACACTTGGCCTCTGAACTTGTTTAGACACTCAAAGGTCCAGACGTATCATCGCTTCCTCTCGCTAATTCACGTCAGAGCTTAACACCAAAATTGCAAACGTCCAGCGATTGCTCCTACACTACAGGTGCCAGCCCTGAAAGCTGTGGCTGGTCCTCATCTCCCACTGCTAACCTCTGAAACGAACCACAAACACTTGGCCTCTGAACTTGTTTAGACATGCAAAGGTCGAGACGTATCATCGCTTCCTCTCGCTAATTCACGTCAGAGCTCAACACCGAAATTGCGAACGTCCAGCGATTGCTCCTACACTAAAGGGGCCAGCCCTGAAAGCTGTGGCTGGTCCTCATCTCCCACTGGTAACCTCTCAAACAAACCACAAACACTTGGCCTCTGAACTTGTTTAGACACTCAAAGGTCCAGACATATCATCGCTTCCTCTCGCTAATTCACGTCAGAGCTCAACACCGAAATTGCGAACGTCCAGCGATTGCTCCTACACTAGAGGTGCCAGCCCTGAAAGCTCTTGCTGGTCCTCATCTCCCACTGGTAACCTCTCAAACGAACCACAAACACTTGGCCCCTGAACTTGTTTACACACTCAAAGGTCCAGACGTATCATCGCTTCCTCTCGCTAATTCATGTCAGAGCTCAACACCAAAATTGCGAACGTCCAGCGATTGCTCCTACACTAAAGGTGCCAGCCCTGAAAGCTGTGGCTGGTCCTCATCTCCCACTGGTAACTTCTCAAACGAACCACAAACACTTGGCCCCTGAACATGTTTAGACACTCAAAGTTCCAGACGTATCATCGCTTCCTCTCGCTAATTCACGTCAGAGCTCAACACCAAAATTGCGAACGTCCAGCGATTGCTCCTACACTAAAGGTGCCAGCCCTGAAAGTTCTTGCTGGTCCTCATCTCCCACTGGTAACCTTTAAAACGAAACACAAACACTTGGCCTCTGAACTTGTTTACACACTCAAAGGTCCAGACATATCATCGCTTCCTCTCGCTAATTCACGTCAGAGCTCAACACCCAAATTGCGAATGTCCAGCGATTGCTCCTACCTAAAGGTGCCAGCCCTGAAAGCTGTGGCTGGTCCTCATCTCCCACTGGTAACCTCTCAAACGAACCACAAACACTTGGCCTCTGAACTTGTTTAGACACGCATAGGTCGAGACGTATCATCGCTTCCTCTCGCTAATTCACGTCAGAGCTCAACACCGAAATTGCGAACGTCCAGCGATTGCTCCTACACTAAAGGGGCCAGCCCTGAAAGCTCTTGCTGGTCCTCATCTCCCACTGGTAACCTCTCAAACGAACCACAAACACTTGGCCTCTGAACTTGTTTAGACACTCAAAGGTCCAGACGTATCATCGCTTCCTCTCGCTAATTCACGTCAGAGCTCAACACCGAAATTGCGAACGTCCAGCGATTGCTCCTACACTAAAGGTGCCAGCCCTGAAAGCTCTTGCTGGTCCTCATCTCCCACTGATAACCTCTCAAACGAACCACAAACACTTGGCCTCTGAACATGTTTAGACACTCAAAGGTCCAGACGTATCATCGCTTCCTCTCGCTAATTCACGTCAGAGCTCAACACCAAAATTGCAAACGTCCAGCGATTGCTCCTACACTAAAGGTGCCAGCCCTGAGAGCTGTGGCTGGTCCTCATCTCCCACTGGTAACCTCTCAAACGAACCACAAACACTTGGCCTCTGAACTTGTTTAGACACTCAAAGGGTCCAGACGTATCATCGCTTCCTCTCGCTAATTCACGTCAGAGCTTAACACCAAAATTGCAAACGTCCAGCGATTGCTCCTACACTAAAGGTGCCAGCCCTGAAAGCTGTGGCTGGTCCTCATCTCCCACTGCTAACCTCTGAAACGAACCACAAACACTTGGCCTCTGAACTTGTTTAGACACGCAAAGGTTGAGACGTATCATCGCTTCCTCTCGCTAATTCACGTCAGAGCTCAACACCGAAATTGCGAACGTCCAGCGATTGCTCCTACACTAAAGGGGCCAGCCCTGAAAGCTGTGGCTGGTCCTCATCTCCCACTGGTAACCTCTCAAACAAACCACAAACACTTGGCCTCTGAACTTGTTTAGACACTCAAAGGTCCAGACATATCATCGCTTCCTCTCGCTAATTCACGTCAGAGCTCAACACCCAAATTGCGAACGTCCAGCGATTGCTCCTACACTAGAGGTGCCAGCCCTGAAAGCTCTTGCTGGTCCTCATCTCCCACTGGTAACCTCTCAAACGAACCACAAACACTTGGCCCCTGAACTTGTTTACACACTCAAAGGTCCAGACGTATCATCGCTTCCTCTCGCTAATTCATGTCAGAGCTCAACACCAAAATTGCGAACGTCCAGCGATTGCTCCTACACTAAAGGTGCCAGCCCTGAAAGCTGTGGCTGGTCCTCATCTCCCACTGGTAACTTCTCAAACGAACCACAAACACTTGGCCCCTGAACATGTTTAGACACTCAAAGGTCCAGACGTATCATCGCTTCCTCTCGCTAATTCATTGCAGATCTCAACACCAAAATTGTGAACGTCCAGCGATTGCTCCTACACTAAAGGTGCCAGCCCTGAAAGCTGTGGCTGGTCCTCATCTCCCACTGGTAACCTCTCAAACGAACCACAAACACTTGGCCTCTGAACTTGTTTAGACACTCAAAGGTCCAGACGTATCATGGCTTCCTCTCGCTAATTCACGTCAGAGCTCAACACCGAAATTGCGAACGTCCAGCGATTCCTCCTACACTAAAGGTGCCAGCCCTGAAAGCTGTGGCTGGTCCTCATCTCCCACTGCTAACCTCTCAAACGAACCACAAACACTTGGCCTCTGAACTTGTTTACACACTCAAAGTTCCAGACGTATCATCGCTTCCTCTCGCTAATTCACGTCAGAGCTCAACACCAAAATTGCGAACGTCCAGCGATTGCTCCTACACTAAAGGTGCCAGCCCTGAAAGTTCTTGCTGGTCCTCATCTCCCACTGGTAACCTTTAACACGAAACACAAACACTTGGCCTCTGAACTTGTTTACACACTCAAAGGTCCAGACATATCATCGCTTCCTCTCGCTAATTCACGTCAGAGCTCAACACCGAAATTGCGAATGTCCAGCGATTCCTCCTACACTAAAGGTGCCAGCCCTGAAAGCTGTGGCTCGTCCTCATCTCCCACTGGTAACCTCTCAAACGAACCACAAACACTTGGCCTCTGAACTTGTTTAGACACTCAAAGGTCCAGACATATCATCGCTTCCTCTCGCTAATTCACGTCAGAGCTCAACAGCCAAATTGCGAACGTCCAGCGATTGCTCCTACACTAAAGGTGCCAGCCCTGAAAGCTCTTGCTGGTCCTCATCTCCCACTGATAACCTCTCAAACGAACCACAAACACTTGGCCTCTGAACTTGTTTAGACACTCAAAGGTCCAGACGTATCATCGCTTCCTCTCGCTAATTCACGTCAGAGCTCAACACCCAAATTGCGAATGTCCAGCGATTGCTCCTACCTAAAGATGCCAGCCCTGAAAGCTGTGGCTGGTCCTCATCTCCCACTGGTAACCTCTCAAACGAACCACAAACACTTGGCCTCTGAACTTGTTTAGACACGCATAGGTCGAGACGTATCATCGCTTCCTCTCGCTAATTCACGTCAGAGCTCAACACCGAAATTGCGAACGTCCAGCGATTGCTCCTACACTAAAGGTGCCAGCCCTGAAAGCTCTTGCTGGTCCTCATCTCCCACTGGTAACCTCTCAAACGAACCACAAACACTTGGCCTCTGAACTTGTTTAGACACTCAAAGGTCCAGACGTATCATCGCTTCCTCTCGCTAATTCACGTCAGAGCTCAACACCGAAATTGCGAACGTCCAGCGATTGCTCCTACACTAAAGGTGCCAGCCCTGAAAGCTCTTGCTGGTCCTCATCTCCCACTGATAACCTCTCAAACGAACCACAAACACTTGGCCTCTGAACATGTTTAGACACTCAAAGGTCCAGACGTATCATCGCTTCCTCTCGCTAATTCACGTCAGAGCTCAACACCAAAATTGCAAACGTCCAGCGATTGCTCCTACACTAAAGGTGCCAGCCCTGAGAGCTGTGGCTGGTCCTCATCTCCCACTGGTAACCTCTCAAACGAACCACAAACACTTGGCCTCTGAACTTGTTTAGACACTCAAAGGTCCAGACGTATCATCGCTTCCTCTCGCTAATTCACGTCAGAGCTTAACACCAAAATTGCAAACGTCCAGCGATTGCTCCTACACTAAAGGTGCCAGCCCTGAAAGCTGTGGCTGGTCCTCATCTCCCACTGCTAACCTCTGAAACGAACCACAAACACTTGGCCTCTGAACTTGTTTAGACATGCAAAGGTCGAGACGTATCATCGCTTCCTCTCGCTAATTCACGTCAGAGCTCAACACCGAAATTGCGAACGTCCAGCGATTGCTCCTACACTAAAGGGGCCAGCCCTGAAAGCTGTGGCTGGTCCTCATCTCCCACTGGTAACCTCTCAAACAAACCACAAACACTTGGCCTCTGAACTTGTTTAGACACTCAAAGGTCCAGACATATCATCGCTTCCTCTCGCTAATTCACGTCAGAGCTCAACACCGAAATTGCGAACGTCCAGCGATTGCTCCTACACTAGAGGTGCCAGCCCTGAAAGCTCTTGCTGGTCCTCATCTCCCACTGGTAACCTCTCAAACGAACCACAAACACTTGGCCCCTGAACTTGTTTACACACTCAAAGGTCCAGACGTATCATCGCTTCCTCTCGCTAATTCATGTCAGAGCTCAACACCAAAATTGCGAACGTCCAGCGATTGCTCCTACACTAGAGGTGCCAGCCCTGAAAGCTGTGGCTGGTCCTCATCTCCCACTGGTAACCTCTCAAACGAACCACAAACACTTGGCCCCTGAACATGTTTAGACACTCAAAGGTCCAGACGTATCATCGCTTCCTCTCGCTAATTCACGTCAGAGCTCAACACCAAAATTGTGAACGTCCAGCGATTGCTCCTACACTAAAGGTGCCAGCCCTGAAAGCTCTTGCTGGTCCTCATCTCCCACTGGTAACCTCTCAAACGAACCACAAACACTTGGGCTCTGAACTTGTTTACACACTCAAAGGTCCAGACGTATCATCGCTTCCTCTCGCTAATTCATGTCAGAGCTCAACACCAAAATTGCGAACGTCCAGCGATTGCTCCTACACTAAAGGTGCCAGCCCTGAAAGCTGTGGCTGGTCCTCATCTCCCACTGGTAACTTCTCAAACGAACCACAAACACTTGGCCCCTGAACATGTTTAGACACTCAAAGGTCCAGACGTATCATCGCTTCCTCTCGCTAATTCATTGCAGATCTCAACACCAAAATTGTGAACGTCCAGCGATTGCTCCTACACTAAAGGTGCCAGCCCTGAAAGCTGTGGCTGGTCCTCATCTCCCACTGGTAACCTCTCAAACGAACCACAAACACTTGGCCTCTGAACTTGTTTAGACACTCAAAGGTCCAGACGTATCATGGCTTCCTCTCGCTAATTCACGTCAGAGCTCAACACCGAAATTGCGAACGTCCAGCGATTCCTCCTACACTAAAGGTGCCAGCCCTGAAAGCTGTGGCTGGTCCTCATCTCCCACTGCTAACCTCTCAAACGAACCACAAACACTTGGCCTCTGAACTTGTTTACACACTCAAAGTTCCAGACGTATCATCGCTTCCTCTCGCTAATTCACGTCAGAGCTCAACACCAAAATTGCGAACGTCCAGCGATTGCTCCTACACTAAAGGTGCCAGCCCTGAAAGTTCTTGCTGGTCCTCATCTCCCACTGGTAACCTTTAACACGAAACACAAACACTTGGCCTCTGAACTTGTTTACACACTCAAAGGTCCAGACATATCATCGCTTCCTCTCGCTAATTCACGTCAGAGCTCAACACCGAAATTGCGAATGTCCAGCGATTCCTCCTACACTAAAGGTGCCAGCCCTGAAAGCTGTGGCTCGTCCTCATCTCCCACTGGTAACCTCTCAAACGAACCACAAACACTTGGCCTCTGAACTTGTTTAGACACTCAAAGGTCCAGACATATCATCGCTTCCTCTCGCTAATTCACGTCAGAGCTCAACAGCCAAATTGCGAACGTCCAGCGATTGCTCCTACACTAAAGGTGCCAGCCCTGAAAGCTCTTGCTGGTCCTCATCTCCCACTGATAACCTCTCAAACGAACCACAAACACTTGGCCTCTGAACTTGTTTAGACACTCAAAGGTCCAGACGTATCATCGCTTCCTCTCGCTAATTCACGTCAGAGCTCAACACCCAAATTGCGAATGTCCAGCGATTGCTCCTACCTAAAGATGCCAGCCCTGAAAGCTGTGGCTGGTCCTCATCTCCCACTGGTAACCTCTCAAACGAACCACAAACACTTGGCCTCTGAACTTGTTTAGACACGCATAGGTCGAGACGTATCATCGCTTCCTCTCGCTAATTCACGTCAGAGCTCAACACCGAAATTGCGAACGTCCAGCGATTGCTCCTACACTAAAGGTGCCAGCCCTGAAAGCTCTTGCTGGTCCTCATCTCCCACTGGTAACCTCTCAAACGAACCACAAACACTTGGCCTCTGAACTTGTTTAGACACTCAAAGGTCCAGACGTATCATCGCTTCCTCTCGCTAATTCACGTCAGAGCTCAACACCGAAATTGCGAACGTCCAGCGATTGCTCCTACACTAAAGGTGCCAGCCCTGAAAGCTCTTGCTGGTCCTCATCTCCCACTGATAACCTCTCAAACGAACCACAAACACTTGGCCTCTGAACATGTTTAGACACTCAAAGGTCCAGACGTATCATCGCTTCCTCTCGCTAATTCACGTCAGAGCTCAACACCAAAATTGCAAACGTCCAGCGATTGCTCCTACACTAAAGGTGCCAGCCCTGAGAGCTGTGGCTGGTCCTCATCTCCCACTGGTAACCTCTCAAACGAACCACAAACACTTGGCCTCTGAACTTGTTTAGACACTCAAAGGTCCAGACGTATCATCGCTTCCTCTCGCTAATTCACGTCAGAGCTTAACACCAAAATTGCAAACGTCCAGCGATTGCTCCTACACTAAAGGTGCCAGCCCTGAAAGCTGTGGCTGGTCCTCATCTCCCACTGCTAACCTCTGAAACGAACCACAAACACTTGGCCTCTGAACTTGTTTAGACACGCAAAGGTCGAGACGTATCATCGCTTCCTCTCGCTAATTCACGTCAGAGCTCAACACCGAAATTGCGAACGTCCAGCGATTGCTCCTACACTAAAGGGGCCAGCCCTGAAAGCTGTGGCTGGTCCTCATCTCCCACTGGTAACCTCTCAAACAAACCACAAACACTTGGCCTCTGAACTTGTTTAGACACTCAAAGGTCCAGACATATCATCGCTTCCTCTCGCTAATTCACGTCAGAGCTCAACACCGAAATTGCGAACGTCCAGCGATTGCTCCTACACTAGAGGTGCCAGCCCTGAAAGCTCTTGCTGGTCCTCATCTCCCACTGGTAACCTCTCAAACGAACCACAAACACTTGGCCCCTGAACTTGTTTACACACTCAAAGGTCCAGACGTATCATCGCTTCCTCTCGCTAATTCATGTCAGAGCTCAACACCAAAATTGCGAACGTCCAGCGATTGCTCCTACACTAGAGGTGCCAGCCCTGAAAGCTGTGGCTGGTCCTCATCTCCCACTGGTAACCTCTCAAACGAACCACAAACACTTGGCCCCTGAACATGTTTAGACACTCAAAGGTCCAGACGTATCATCGCTTCCTCTCGCTAATTCACGTCAGAGCTCAACACCAAAATTGTGAACGTCCAGCGATTGCTCCTACACTAAAGGTGCCAGCCCTGAAAGCTCTTGCTGGTCCTCATCTCCCACTGGTAACCTCTCAAACGAACCACAAACACTTGGCCTCTGAACTTGTTTAGACACTCAAAGGTCCAGACGTATCATGGCTTCCTCTCGCTAATTCACGTCAGAGCTCAACACCGAAATTGCGAACGTCCAGCGATTCCTCCTACACTAAAGGTGCCAGCCCTGAAAGCTGTGGCTGGTCCTCATCTCCCACTGCTAACCTCTCAAACGAACCACAAACACTTGGCCTCTGAACTTGTTTACACACTCAAAGTTCCAGACGTATCATCGCTTCCTCTCGCTAATTCACCTCAGAGCTCAACACCAAAATTGCGAACGTCCAGCGATTGCTCCTACACTAGAGGTGCCAGCCCTGAAAGTTCTTGCTGGTCCTCATCTCCCACTGGTAACCTCTCAAACGAACCACCAACACTTGGCCTCTGAACTTCTTTAGACACTCAAAGGTCCAGACGTATCATGGCTTCCTCTCGCTAATTCACGTCAGAGCTCAACACCGAAATTGCGAACGTCCAGCGATTCCTCCTACACTAAAGGTGCCAGCCCTGAGAGCTGTGGCTGGTCCTCATCTCCCACTGGTAACCTCTCAAACGAACCACAAACACTTGGCCTCTGAACTTGTTTAGACACTCAAAGGTCCAGACGTATCATCGCTTCCTCTCGCTAATTCACGTCAGAGCTTAACACCAAAATTGCAAACGTCCAGCGATTGCTCCTACACTAAAGGTGCCAGCCCTGAAAGCTGTGGCTGGTCCTCATCTCCCACTGCTAACCTCTGAAACGAACCACAAACACTTGGCCTCTGAACTTGTTTAGACACGCAAAGGTCGAGACGTATCATCGCTTCCTCTCGCTAATTCACGTCAGAGCTCAACACAAAAATTGCGAACGTCCAGCGATTGCTCCTACACTAAAGGGGCCAGCCCTGAAAGCTGTGGCTGGTCCTCATCTCCCACTGGTAACCTCTCAAACAAACCACAAACACTTGGCCTCTGAACTTGTTTAGACACTCAAAGGTCCAGACATATCATCGCTTCCTCTCGCTAATTCACGTCAGAGCTCAACACCGAAATTGCGAACGTCCAGCGATTGCTCCTACACTAGAGGTGCCAGCCCTGAAAGCTCTTGCTGGTCCTCATCTCCCACTGGTAACCTCTCAAACGAACCACAAACACTTGGCCCCTGAACTTGTTTACACACTCAAAGGTCCAGACGTATCATCGCTTCCTCTCGCTAATTCATGTCAGAGCTCAACACCAAAATTGCGAACGTCCAGCGATTGCTCCTACACTAGAGGTGCCAGCCCTGAAAGCTGTGGCTGGTCCTCATCTCCCACTGGTAACCTCTCAAACGAACCACAAACACTTGGCCCCTGAACATGTTTAGACACTCAAAGGTCCAGACGTATCATCGCTTCCTCTCGCTAATTCACGTCAGAGCTCAACACCAAAATTGTGAACGTCCAGCGATTGCTCCTACACTAAAGGTGCCAGCCCTGAAAGCTGTGGCTGGTCCTCATCTCCCACTGGTAACCTCTCAACGAACCACAAACACTTGGCCTCTGAACTTGTTTAGACACTCAAAGGTCCAGACGTATCATCGCTTCCTCTCGCTAATTCACGTCAAGAGCTCAACACCGAAATTGCGAACGTCCAGCGATTCCTCCTACACTAAGGTGCCAGCCCTGAAAGCTGTGGCTGGTCCTCATCTCCCACTGCTAACCTCTCAAACGAACCACAAACACTTGGCCTCTGAACTTGTTTACACACTCAAAGTTCCAGACGTATCATCGCTTCCTCTCGCTAATTCACGTCAGAGCTCAACACCAAAATTGCGAACGTCCAGCGATTGCTCCTACACTAAAGGTGCCAGCCCTGAAAGTTCTTGCTGGTCCTCATCTCCACTGGTAACCTTTAAAACGAACCACAAACACTTGGCCTCTGAACTTGTTTAGACAACTCAAAGGTCCAGACATATCATCGCTTCCTCTCGCTAATTCACGTCAGAGCTCAACACCGAAATAGCGAACGGTCCAGCGATTGCTCCTACACTAAAGGTGCCAGCCCTGAAAGCTGTGGCTGGTCCTCATCTCCCACTGGTAACCTCTCAAACGAACCACCAACACTTGGCCCCTGAACTTGTTTAGACACTCAAAGGTCCAGACGTATCATCGCTTCCTCTTGCTAATTCACGTCAGAGCTCAACACCCAAATTGCGAACGTCCAGCGATTGCTCCTTACACTAAAGGTGCCAGTCCTGAAATGCTCTGGCTGGCCCTCATCTCCCACTGCTAACCTCTCAAACGAACCACCAACACTTGGCCTCTGACTTGTTTAGACACGCAAAGGTCGAGACGTATCATCGCTTCCCCTCGCTAATTCACGTCAGAGCTCAACACCGAAATTGCGAACGTCCAGCGATTGCTCCTACACTAAGGTGCCAGCCCTGAAAGCTGTGGCTCGTCCTCATCTCCCACTGATAACCTCTCAAACGAACCACAAACACTTGGCCTCTGAACTTGTTTAGACACTCAAAGGTCCAGACGTATCATCGTTTCCTCTCGCTAATTCACGTCAGAGCTCAACACGAAATTGCGAACATCCAGCGATTGCTCCTACACTAAAGGTGCCAGCCCTGAAAGCTGTGGCTGGTCCTCATCTCCCACTGCTAACCTCTGAAACGAACCACAAACACTTGGCCCCTGAACATGTTTAGACACTCAAAGGTCCAGACGTAATCATCGCTTCCTCTCGCTAATTCATTGCAGAGCTCAACACAAAAATTGCGAACGTCCAGCGATTGCTCCTACACTAAAGGTGCCAGCCCTGAAAGCTGTGGCTGGTCCTCATCTCCACTGGTAACCTCTCAAACGAACCACAAACACTTGGCCCCTGAACATGTTTAGACACTCAAAGGTCCAGACGTATCATCGCTTCCTCTCGCTAATTCACGTCAGAGCTCAACACCAAAATTGTGAACGTCCAGCGATTGCTCCTACACTAAAGGTGCCAGCCCTGAAAGCTGTGGCTGGTCCTCATCTCCCACTGGTAACCTCTCAAACGAACCACCAACACTTGGCCCCTGAACTTGTTTAGACACTCAAAGGTCCAGACGTATCATCGCTTCCTCTTGCTAATTCACGTCAGAGCTCAACACCCAAATTGCGAACGTCCAGCGATTGCTCCTACACTAAAGGTGCCAGTCCTGAAAGCTCTGGCTGGCCCTCATCTCCCACTGCTAACCTCTCAAACGAACCACCAACACTTGGCCTCTGAACTTGTTTAGACACTCAAAGGTCCAGACGTATCATGGCTTCCTCTCGCTAATTCACGTCAGAGCTCAACACCGAAATTGGTACGAAACGTCCAGCGATTCCTCCTACACTAAAGGTGCCAGCCCTGAGAGCTGTGGCTGGTCCTCATCTCCCCACTGGTAACCTCTCAAACGAACCACAAACACTTGGCCTCTGAACTTGTTTAGACACTCAAAGGTCCAGACGTATCATCGCTTCCTCTCGCTAATTCACGTCAGAGCTTAACACCAAAATTGCAAACGTCCAGCGATTGCTCCTACACTAAAGGTGCCAGCCCTGAAAGCTGTGGCTGGTCCTCATCTCCCACTGCTAACCTCTGAAACGAACCACAAACACTTGGCCTCTGAACTTGTTTAGACACGCAAAGGTCGAGACGTATCATCGCTTCCTCTCGCTAATTCACGTCAGAGCTCAACACCGAAATTGCGAACGTCCAGCGATTGCTCCTACACTAAAGGGGCCAGCCCTGAAAGCTGTGGCTGGTCCTCATCTCCCACTGGTAACCTCTCAAACAAACCACAAACACTTGGCCTCTGAACTTGTTTAGACACTCAAAGGTCCAGACATATCATCGCTTCCTCTCGCTAATTCACGTCAGAGCTCAACACCGAAATTGCGAACGTCCAGCGATTGCTCCTACACTAGAGGTGCCAGCCCTGAAAGCTCTTGCTGGTCCTCATCTCCCACTGGTAACCTCTCAAACGAACCACAAACACTTGGCCCCTGAACTTGTTTACACACTCAAAGGTCCAGACGTATCATCGCTTCCTCTCGCTAATTCATGTCAGAGCTCAACACCAAAATTGCGAACGTCCAGCGATTGCTCCTACACTAGAGGTGCCAGCCCTGAAAGCTGTGGCTGGTCCTCATCTCCCACTGGTAACCTCTCAAACGAACCACAAACACTTGGCCCCTGAACATGTTTAGACACTCAAAGGTCCAGACGTATCATCGCTTCCTCTCGCTAATTCACGTCAGAGCTCAACACCAAAATTGTGAACGTCCAGCGATTGCTCCTACACTAAAGGTGCCAGCCCTGAAAGCTGTGGCTGGTCCTCATCTCCCACTGGTAACCTCTCAAACGAACCACAAACACTTGGCCTCTGAACTTGTTTAGACACTCAAAGGTCCAGACGTATCATGGCTTCCTCTCGCTAATTCACGTCAGAGCTCAACACCGAAATTGCGAACGTCCAGCGATTCCTCCTACACTAAAGGTGCCAGCCCTGAAAGCTGTGGCTGGTCCTCATCTCCCACTGCTAACCTCTCAAACGAACCACAAACACTTGGCCTCTGAACTTGTTTACACACTCAAAGTTCCAGACGTATCATCGCTTCCTCTCGCTAATTCACGTCAGAGCTCAACACCAAAATTGCGAACGTCCAGCGATTGCTCCTACACTAAAGGTGCCAGCCCTGAAAGTTCTTGCTGGTCCTCATCTCCCACTGGTAACCTTTAAAACGAACCACAAACACTTGGCCTCTGAACTTGTTTAGACACTCAAAGGTCCAGACATATCATCGCTTCCTCTCGCTAATTCACGTCAGAGCTCAACACCGAAATTGCGAACGTCCAGCGATTGCTCCTACACTAAAGGTGCCAGCCCTGAAAGCTGTGGCTGGTCCTCATCTCCCACTGGTAACCTCTCAAACGAACCACAAACACTTGGCCCCTGAACATGTTTAGACACTCAAAGGTCCAGACGTATCATCGCTTCCTCTCGCTAATTCATTGCAGAGCTCAACACAAAAATTGCGAACGTCCAGCGATTGCTCCTACACTAAAGGTGCCAGCCCTGAAAGCTGTGGCTGGTCCTCATCTCCCACTGGTAACCTCTCAAACGAACCACAAACACTTGGCCCCTGAACATGTTTAGACACTCAAAGGTCCAGACGTATCATCGCTTCCTCTCGCTAATTCACGTCAGAGCTCAACACCAAAATTGTGAACGTCCAGCGATTGCTCCTACACTAAAGGTGCCAGCCCTGAAAGCTGTGGCTGGTCCTCATCTCCCACTGGTAACCTCTCAAACGAACCACAAACACTTGGCCTCTGAACTTGTTTAGACACTCAAAGGTCCAGACGTATCATGGCTTCCTCTCCCTAATTCACGTCAGAGCTCAACACCGAAATTGCGAACGTCCAGCGATTGCTCCTACACTAAAGGTGCCAGCCCTGAAAGCTGTGGCTGGTCCTCATCTCCCACTGCTAACCTCTCAAACGAACCACAAACACTTGGCCTCTGAACTTGTTTACACACTCAAAGTTCCAGACGTATCATCGCTTCCTCTCGCTAATTCACGTCAGAGCTCAACACCAAAATTGGAAACGTCCAGCGATTGCTCCTACACTAAAGGTGCCAGCCCTGAAAGTTCTTGCTGGTCCTCATCTCCCACTGGTAACCTTTAAAACGAAACACAAACACTTGGCCTCTGAACTTGTTTACACACTCAAAGGTCCAGACATATCATCGCTTCCTCTCGCTAATTCACGTCAGAGCTCAACACCGAAATTGCGAACGTCCAGCGATTGCTCCTACACTAAAGGTGCCAGCCCTGAAAGCTGTGGCTCGTCCTCATCTCCCACTGGTAACCTCTCAAACGAACCACAAACACTTGGCCTCTGAACTTGTTTACACACTCAAAGGTCCAGACATATCATCGCTTCCTCTCGCTAATTCACGTCAGAGCTCAACACTGAAATTGCGAACGTCCAGCGATTGCTCCTACACTAAAGGTGCCAGCCCTGAAAGCTGTGGCTCGTCCTCATCTCCCACTGGTAACCTCTCAAACGAACCACAAACACTTGGCCTCTGAACTTGTTTAGACACTCAAAGGTCCAGACATATCATCGCTTCCTCTCGCTAATTCACGTCAGAGCTCAACACTGAAATTGCGAACGTCCAGCGATTGCTCCTACACTAAAGGTGCCAGCCCTGAAAGCTCTTGCTGGTCCTCATCTCCCACTGATAACCTCTCAAACGAACCACAAACACTTGGCCTCTGAACTTGTTTAGACACTCAAAGGTCCAGACGTATCATCGCTTCCTCTCGCTAATTCACGTCAGAGCTCAACACCCAAATTGCGAATGTCCAGCGATTGCTCCTACACTAAAGGTGCCAGCCCTGAAAGCTGTGGCTGGTCCTCATCTCCCACTGGTAACCTCTCAAACGAACCACAAACACTTGGCCTCTGAACTTGTTTAGACACGCATAGGTCGAGACGTATCATCGCTTCCTCTCGCTAATTCACGTCAGAGCTCAACACCGAAATTGCGAACGTCCAGCGATTGCTCCTACACTAAAGGTGCCAGCCCTGAAAGCTGTGGCTGGTCCTCATCTCCCACTGCTAACCTCTGAAACGAACCACAAACACTTGGCCTCTGAACTTGTTTAGACACGCAAAGGTCCAGAAGTATCATCGCTTCCTCTCGCTAATTCACGTCAGAGCTCAACACCGAAATTGCGAACGTCCAGCGATTGCTCCTACACTAAAGGTGCCAGCCCTGAAAGCTCTTGCTGGTCCTCATCTCCCACTGATAACCTCTCAAACGAACCACAAACACTTGGCCTCTGAACATGTTTAGACACTCAAAGGTCCAGACGTATCATCGCTTCCTCTCGCTAATTCACGTCAGAGCTCAACACCAAAATTGCAAACGTCCAGCGATTGCTCCTACACTAAAGGTGCCAGCCCTGAGAGCTGTGGCTGGTCCTCATCTCCCACTGGTAACCTCTCAAACGAACCACAAACACTTGGCCTCTGAACTTGTTTAGACACTCAAAGGTCCAGACGTATCATCGCTTCCTCTCGCTAATTCACGTCAGAGCTTAACACCAAAATTGCAAACGTCCAGCGATTGCTCCTACACTAAAGGTGCCAGCCCTGAAAGCTGTGGCTGGTCCTCATCTCCCACTGCTAACCTCTGAAACGAACCACAAACACTTGGCCTCTGAACTTGTTTAGACACGCAAAGGTCGAGACGTATCATCGCTTCCTCTCGCTAATTCACGTCAGAGCTCAACACCGAAATTGCGAACGTCCAGCGATTGCTCCTACACTAAAGGGGCCAGCCCTGAAAGCTGTGGCTGGTCCTCATCTCCCACTGGTAACCTCTCAAACAAACCACAAACACTTGGCCTCTGAACTTGTTTAGACACTCAAAGGTCCAGACATATCATCGCTTCCTCTCGCTAATTCACGTCAGAGCTCAACACCGAAATTGCGAACGTCCAGCGATTGCTCCTACACTAGAGGTGCCAGCCCTGAAAGCTCTTGCTGGTCCTCATCTCCCACTGGTAACCTCTCAAACGAACCACAAACACTTGGCCCCTGAACTTGTTTACACACTCAAAGGTCCAGACGTATCATCGCTTCCTCTCGCTAATTCATGTCAGAGCTCAACACCAAAATTGCAAACGTCCAGCGATTGCTCCTACACTAGAGGTGCCAGCCCTGAAAGCTGTGGCTGGTCCTCATCTCCCACTGGTAACCTCTCAAACGAACCACAAACACTTGGCCCCTGAACATGTTTAGACACTCAAAGGTCCAGACGTATCATCGCTTCCTCTCGCTAATTCACATCAGAGCTCAACACCAAAATTGTGAACGTCCAGCGATTGCTCCTACACTAAAGGTGCCAGCCCTGAAAGCTGTGGCTGGTCCTCATCTCCCACTGGTAACCTCTCAAACGAACCACAAACACTTGGCCTCTGAACTTGTTTAGACACTCAAAGGTCCAGACGTATCATGGCTTCCTCTCGCTAATTCACGTCAGAGCTCAACACCGAAATTGCGAACGTCCAGCGATTCCTCCTACACTAAAGGTGCCAGCCCTGAAAGCTGTGGCTGGTCCTCATCTCCCACTGCTAACCTCTCAAACGAACCACAAACACTTGGCCTCTGAACTTGTTTAGACACTCAAAGTTCCAGACGTATCATCGCTTCCTCTCGCTAATTCACGTCAGAGCTCAACACCAAAATTGCGAACGTCCAGCGATTGCTCCTACACTAAAGGTGCCAGCCCTGAAAGCTGTGGCTGGTCCTCATCTCCCACTGGTAACCTTTAAAACGAAACACAAACACTTGGCCTCTGAACTTGTTTACACACTCAAAGGTCCAGACATATCATCGCTTCCTCTCGCTAATTCACGTCAGAGCTCAACACCGAAATTGCGAACGTCCAGCGATTGCTCCTACACTAAAGGTGCCAGCCCTGAAAGCTGTGGCTGGTCCTCATCTCCCACTGGTAACCTCTCAAACGAACCACCAACACTTGGCCCCTGAACTTGTTTAGACACTCAAAGGTCCAGACGTATCATCGCTTCCTCTCGCTAATTCACGTCAGAGCTCAACACCCAAATTGCGAACGTCCAGCGATTGCTCCTACACTAAAGGTGCCAGTCCTGAAAGCTGTGGCTGGCCCTCATCTCCCACTGCTAACCTCTCAAACGAACCACAAACACTTGGCCTCTGAACTTGTTTAGACACGCAAAGGTCGAGACGTATCATCGCTTCCTCTCGCTAATTCACGTCAGAGCTCAACACCGAAATTGCGAACGTCCAGCGATTGCTCCTACACTAAAGGTATCAGCCCTGAAAGCTGTGGCTCGTCCTCATCTCCCACTGATAACCTCTCAAACGAACCACAAACACTTGGCCTCTGAACTTGTTTAGACACTCAAAGGTCCAGACGTATCATCGCTTCCTCTCGCTAATTCACGTCAGAGCTCAACACCGAAATTGCAAACATCCAGCGATTGCTCCTACACTAAAGGTGCCAGCCCTGAAAGCTGTGGCTGGTCCTCATCTCCCACTGCTAACCTCTGAAACGAACCACAAACACTTGGCCTCTAAACTTGTTTAGACACGCAAAGGTCGAGACGTATCATCGCTTCCTCTCGCTAATTCACGTCAGAGCTCAACACCGAAATTGCGAACGTCCAGCGATTGCTCCTACACTAAAGGGGCCAGCCCTGAAAGCTGTGGCTGGTCCTCATCTCCCACTGGTAACCTCTCAAACGAACCACAAACACTTGGCCCCTGAACATGTTTAGACACTCAAAGGTCCAGACGTATCATCGCTTCCTCTCGCTAATTCATGTCAGAGCTCAACACCAAAATTGCGAACGTCCAGCGATTGCTCCTACACTAGAGGTGCCAGCCCTGAAAGCTGTGGCTGGTCCTCATCTCCCACTGGTAACCTCTCAAACGAACCACAAACACTTGGCCCCTGAACATGTTTAGACACTCAAAGGTCCAGACGTATCATCGCTTCCTCTCGCTAATTCACGTCAGAGCTCAACACAAAAATTGCGAACGTCCAGCGATTGCTCCTACACTAAAGGTGCCAGCCCTGAAAGCTGTGGCTGGTCCTCATCTCCCACTGCTAACCTCTCAAACGAACCACAAACACTTGGCCCCTGAACATGTTTAGACACTCAGAGTTCCAGACGTATCATCGCTTCCTCTCGCTAATTCACGTCAGAGCTCAACACCAAAATTGTGAACGTCCAGCGATTGCTCCTACACTAAAGGTGCCAGCCCTGAAAGCTGTGGCTGGTCCTCATCTCCCACTGGTAACCTCTCAAACGAACCACAAACACTTGGCCTCTGAACTTGTCTAGACACTCAAAGGTCCACACGTATCATCGCTTCCTCTCGCTAATTCATGTCAGAGCTCAACACCCAAATTGCGAACGTCCAGCGATTGCTCCTACACTAAAGGTGCCAGCCCTGAAAGCTGTGGCTGGTCCTCATCTCCCACTGCTAACCTCTCAAACGAACCACAAACACTTGGCCCCTGAACTTGTTTACACACTCAACGGTCCAGACGTATCATCGCTTCCTCTCGCTAATTCACGTCAGAGCTCAACACCAAAATTGCGAACGTCCAGCGATTGCTCCTACACTAAAGGTGCCAGCCCTGAAAGTTCTTGCTGGTCCTCATCTCCCACTGGTAACCTTTAAAACGAACCACAAACACTTGGCCTCTGAACTTGTTTAGACACTCAAAGGTCCAGACGTATCATCGCTTCCTCTCGCTAATTCATTGCAGAGCTCAACACAAACATTGCGAACGTCCAGCGATTCCTCCTACACTAAAGGTGCCAGCCCTGAAAGCTGTGGCTGGTCCTCATCTCCCACTGGTAACCTCTCAAACGAACCACAAACACTTGGCCTCTGAACTTGTTTAGACACTCAAAGTTCCAGACGTATCATCGCTTCCTCTCGCTAATTCACGTCAGAGCTCAACACCAAAATTGCGAACGTCCAGCGATTGCTCCTACACTAAAGGTGCCAGCCCTGAAAGTTCTTGCTGGTCCTCATCTCCCACTGGTAACCTTTAAAACGAAACACAAACACTTGGCCTCTGAACTTGTTTACACACTCAAAGGTCCAGACATATCATCGCTTCCTCTCGCTAATTCACGTCAGAGCTCAACACCCAAATTGCGAACGTCCAGCGATTGCTCCTACACTAAAGGTGCCAGCCCTGAAAGCTGTGGCTGGTCCTCATCTCCCACTGGTAACCTCTCAAACGAACCACAAACACTTGGCCCCTGGACTTGTTTAGACACGCAAAGGTCCAGACGTATCATCGCTTCCCCTCGCTAATTCACGTCAGAGCTCAACACCGAAATTGCGAATGTCCAGCGATTGCTCCTACACTAAAGGTGCCAGCCCTGAAAGCTGTGGCTCGTCCTCATCTCCCACTGGTAACCTCTCAAACGAACCACAAACACTTGGTCTCTGAACTTGTTTAGACACTCAAAGGTCCAGACATATCATCGCTTCCTCTCGCTAATTCACGTCAGAGCTCAACACCGAAATTGCGAACGTCCTGCGATTGCTCCTACACTAAAGGTGCCAGCCCTGAAAGCTGTGGCTGGTCCTCATCTCCCACTGGTAACCTCTGAAACGAACCACAAACACTTGGCCTCTGAACTTGTTTAGACACTCAAAGGTCCAGACGTATCATCGCTTCCTCTCGCTAATTCACGTCAGAGCTCAACACAAAAATTGTGAACGTCCAGCGATTGCTCCTACACTAAAGGTGCCAGCCCTGAAAGCTGTGGCTCATCCTCATCTCCCACTGCTAACCTCTCAAACGAACCACAAACACTTGGCCCCTGAACATGTTTAGACACTCAAAGGTCCAGACGTATCATCGCTTCCTCTCGCTAATTCACGTCAGAGCTCAACACCAAAATTGTGAACGTCCAGCGATTGCTCCTACGCTAAAGGTGCCAGCCCTGAAAGCTGTGGCTGGTCCTCATCTCCCACTGGTAACCTCTCAAACGAACCACAAACACTTGGCCCCTGAACTTGTTTACACACTCAACGGTCCAGACGTATCATCGCTTCCTCTCGCTAATTCACGTCAGAGCTCAACACCAAAATTGCGAACGTCCAGCGATTGCTCCTACACTAAAGGTGCCAGCCCTGAAAGTTCTTGCTGGTCCTCATCTCCCACTGGTAACCTTTAAAACGAAACACAAACACTTGGCCTCTGAACTTGTTTACACACTCAAAGGTCCAGACGTATCATCGCTTCCTCTCGCTAATTCATTGCAGAGCTCAACACAAAAATTGCGAACGTCCAGCGATTCCTCCTACACTAAAGGTGCCAGCCCTGAAAGCTGTGGCTGGTCCTCATCTCCCACTGGTAACCTCTCAAACGAACCACAAACACTTGGCCTCTGAACTTGTTTAGACACTCAAAGTTCCAGACGTATCATCGCTTCCTCTCGCTAATTCACGTCAGAGCTCAACACCAAAATTGCGAACGTCCAGCGATTGCTCCTACACTCAAGGTGCCAGCCCTGAAAGTTCTTGCTCGTCCTCATCTCCCACTGGTAACCTTTAAAACGAAACACAAACACTTGGCCTCTGAACTTGTTTACACACTCAAAGGTCCAGACATATCATCGCTTCCTCTCGCTAATTCACGTCAGAGCTCAACACCCAAATTGCGAACGTCCAGCGATTGCTCCTACACTAAAGGTGCCAGCCCTGAAAGCTGTGGCTGGTCCTCATCTCCCACTGGTAACCTCTCCAACGAACCACAAACACTTGGCCCCTGGACTTGTTTAGACACGCAAAGGTCCAGACGTATCATCGCTTCCTCTTGCTAATTCACGTCAGAGCTCAACACCCAAATTGCGAACGTCCAGCGATTGCTCCTACACTAAAGGTGCCAGCCCTGAAAGCTGTGGCTGGCCCTCATCTCCCACTGCTAACCTCTGAAACGAACCACAAACACTTGGCCTCTGAACTTGTTTAGACACTCAAAGGTCGAGACGTATCATCGCTTCCTCTCGCTAATTCACGTCAGAGCTCAACACCGAAATTGCGAACGTCCAGCGATTGCTCCTACACTAAAGGGGCCAGCCCTGAAAGCTGTGGCTGGTCCTCATCTCCCACTGGTAACCTCTCAAACGAACCACAAACACTTGGCCCCTGAACATGTTTAGACACTCAAAGGTCCAGACGTATCATCGCTTCCTCTCGCTAATTCATGTCAGAGCTCAACACCGAAATTGCGAACGTCCAGCGATTGCTCCTACACTAGAGGTGCCAGCCCTGAAAGCTGTGGCTGGTCCTCATCTCCCACTGGTAACCTCTCAAACGAACCACAAACACTTGGCCCCTGAACATGTTTAGACACTCAAAGGTCCAGACGTATCATCGCTTCCTCTCGCTAATTCACGTCAGAGCTCAACACAAAAATTGCGAACGTCCAGCGATTGCTCCTACACTAAAGGTGCCAGCCCTGAAAGCTGTGGCTGGTCCTCATCTCCCACTGCTAACCTCTCAAACGAACCACAAACACTTGGCCCCTGAACATGTTTAGACACTCAAAGGTCCAGACGTATCATCGCTTCCTCTCGCTAATTCACGTCAGAGCTCAACACCAAAATTGTGAACGTCCAGCGATTGCTCCTACACTAAAGGTGCCAGCCCTGAAAGCTGTGGCTGGTCCTCATCTCCCACTGGTAACCTCTCAAACGAACCACAAACACTTGGCCTCTGAACTTGTCTAGACACTCAAAGGTCCACACGTATCATCGCTTCCTCTCGCTAATTCATGTCAGAGCTCAACACCCAAATTGCGAACGTCCAGCGATTGCTCCTACACTAAAGGTGCCAGCCCTGAAAGCTGTGGCTGGTCCTCATCTCCCACTGGTAACCTCTCAAACGAACCACAAACACTTGGCCCCTGAACTTGTTTACACACTCAACGGTCCAGACGTATCATCGCTTCCTCTCGCTAATTCACGTCAGAGCTCAACACCAAAATTGCGAACGTCCAGCGATTGCTCCTACACTAAAGGTGCCAGCCCTGAAAGTTCTTGCTGGTCCTCATCTCCCACTGGTAACCTTTAAAACGAAACACAAACACTTGGCCTCTGAACTTGTTTAGACACGCAAAGGTCCAGACGTATCATCGCTTCCTCTCGCTAATTCATTGCAGAGCTCAACACAAACATTGCGAACGTCCAGCGATTCCTCCTACACTAAAGGTGCCAGCCCTGAAAGCTGTGGCTGGTCCTCATCTCCCACTGGTAACCTCTCAAACGAACCACAAACACTTGGCCTCTGAACTTGTTTAGACACTCAAAGTTCCAGACGTATCATCGCTTCCTCTCGCTAATTCACGTCAGAGCTCAACACCAAAATTGCGAACGTCCAGCGATTGCTCCTACACTAAAGGTGCCAGCCCTGAAAGTTCTTGCTGGTCCTCATCTCCCACTGGTAACCTTTAAAACGAAACACAAACACTTGGCCTCTGAACTTGTTTACACACTCAAAGGTCCAGACATATCATCGCTTCCTCTCGCTAATTCACGTCAGAGCTCAACACCCAAATTGCGAACGTCCAGCGATTGCTCCTACACTAAAGGTGCCAGCCCTGAAAGCTGTGGCTGGTCCTCATCTCCCACTGGTAACCTCTCAAACGAACCACAAACACTTGGCCCCTGGACTTGTTTAGACACGCAAAGGTCCAGACGTATCATCGCTTCCTCTTGCTAATTCACGTCAGAGCTCAACACCCAAATTGCGAACGTCCAGCGATTGCTCCTACACTAAAGGTGCCAGCCCTGAAAGCTCTGGCTGGCCCTCATCTCCCACTGCTAACCTCTCAAACGAACCACAAACACTTGGCCTCTGAACTTGTTTAGACACGCAAAGGTCGAGACGTATCATCGCTTCCCCTCGCTAATTCACGTCAGAGCTCAACACCGAAATTGCGAATGTCCAGCGATTGCTCCTACACTAAAGGTGCCAGCCCTGAAAGCTCTTGCTCGTCCTCATCTCCCACTGGTAACCTCTCAAACGAACCACAAACACTTGGTCTCTGAACTTGTTTAGACACTCAAAGGTCCAGACATATCATCGCTTCCTCTCGCTAATTCACGTCAGAGCTCAACACCGAAATTGTGAACGTCCAGCGATTGCTCCTACACTAAAGGTGCCAGCCCTGAAAGCTCTTGCTGGTCCTCATCTCCCACTGCTAACCTCTGAAACGAACCACAAACACTTGGCCTCTGAACTTGTTTAGACACTCAAAGGTCCAGACGTATCATCGCTTCCTCTCGCTAATTCACGTCAGAGCTCAACACAAAAATTGTGAACGTCCAGCGATTCCTCCTACACTAAAGGTGCCAGCCCTGAAAGCTGTGGCTCATCCTCATCTCCCACTGCTAACCTCTCAAACGAACCACAAACACTTGGCCCCTGAACATGTTTAGACACTCAAAGGTCCAGACGTATCATCGCTTCCTCTCGCTAATTCACGTCAGAGCTCAACACCAAAATTGTGAACGTCCAGCGATTGCTCCTACGCTAAAGGTGCCAGCCCTGAAAGCTGTGGCTGGTCCTCATCTCCCACTGGTAACCTCTCAAACGAACCACAAACACTTGGCCCCTGAACTTGTTTACACACTCAACGGTCCAGACGTATCATCGCTTCCTCTCGCTAATTCACGTCAGAGCTCAACACCAAAATTGCGAACGTCCAGCGATTGCTCCTACACTAAAGGTGCCAGCCCTGAAAGTTCTTGCTGGTCCTCATCTCCCACTGGTAACCTTTAAAACGAAACACAAACACTTGGCCTCTGAACTTGTTTACACACTCAAAGGTCCAGACGTATCATCGCTTCCTCTCGCTAATTCATTGCAGAGCTCAACACAAAAATTGCGAACATCCAGCGATTCCTCCTACACTAAAGGTGCCAGCCCTGAAAGCTGTGGCTGGTCCTCATCTCCCACTGGTAACCTCTCAAACGAACCACAAACACTTGGCCTCTGAACTTGTTTAGACACTCAAAGTTCCAGACGTATCATCGCTTCCTCTCGCTAATTCACGTCAGAGCTCAACACCAAAATTGCGAACGTCCAGCGATTGCTCCTACACTAAAGGTGCCAGCCCTGAAAGTTCTTGCTGGTCCTCATCTCCCACTGGTAACCTTTAAAACGAAACACAAACACTTGGCCTCTGAACTTGTTTAGACACTCAAAGGTCCAGACATATCATCGCTTCCTCTCGCTAATTCACGTCAGAGCTCAACACCCAAATTGCGAACATCCAGCGATTGCTCCTACACTAAAGGTGCCAGCCCTGAAAGCTCTTGCTGGTCCTCATCTCCCACTGGTAACCTCTCCAACGAACCACAAACACTTGGCCCCTGGACTTGTTTAGACACGCAAAGGTCCAGACGTATCATCGCTTCCTCTTGCTAATTCACGTCAGAGCTCAACACCCAAATTGCGAACGTCCAGCGATTGCTCCTACACTAAAGGTGCCAGCCCAGAAAGCTCTGGCTGGCCCTCATCTCCCACTGCTAACCTCTCAAACGAACCACAAACACTTGGCCTCTGAACTTGTTTAGACACGCAAAGGTCGAGACGTATCATCGCTTCCCCTCTCTAATTCACGTCAGAGCTCAACACCGAAATTGCGAATGTCCAGCGATTGCTCCTACACTAAAGGTGCCAGCCCTGAAAGCTGTGGCTCGTCCTCATCTCCCACTGGTAACCTCTCAAACGAACCACAAACACTTGGCCTCTGAACTTGTTTAGACACTCAAAGGTCCAGACATATCATCGCTTCCTCTCGCTAATTCACGTCAGAGCTCAACACCGAAATTGCGAACGTCCAGCGATTGCTCCTACACTAAAGGTGCCAGCCCTGAAAGCTCTTGCTGGTCCTCATCTCCCACTGCTAACCTCTGAAACGAACCGCAAACACTTGGCCTCTGAACTTGTTTAGACACGCAAAGGTCGAGACGTATCATCGCTTCCTCTCGCTAATTCACGTCAGAGCTCAACACCGAAATTGCGAACGTCCAGCGATTGCTCCTACACTAAAGGGGCCAGCCCTGAAAGCTGTGGCTGGTCCTCATCTCCCACTGGTAACCTCTCAAACAAACCACAAACACTTGGCCTCTGAACATGTTTAGACACTCAAAGGTCCAGACGTATCATCGCTTCCTCTCCCTAATTCATGTCAGAGCTCAACACCGAAATTGCGAACGTCCAGCGATTGCTCCTACACTAAAGGTGCCAGCCCTGAAAGCTGTGGCTGGTCCTCATCTCCCACTGGTAACCTCTCAAACGAACCACAAACACTTGGCCCCTGAACATGTTTAGACACTCAAAGGTCCAGACATATCATCGCTTCCTCTAGCTAATTCACGTCAGAGCTCAACACCGAAATTGCGAACGTCCAGCGATTGCTCCTACACTAAAGGTGCCAGCCCTGAAAGCTGTGGCTGGTCCTCATCTCCCACTGGTAACCTCTCAAATGAACCACAAACACTTGGCCTCTGAACTTGTTTAGACACTCAAAGGTCCAGACGTATCATCGCTTCCTCTCGCTAATTCATTGCAGAGCTCAACACAAAAATTGCGAACGTCCAGCGATTCCTCCTACACTAAAGGTGCCAGCCCTGAAAGCTGTGGCTGGTCCTCATCTCCCACTGCTAACCTCTCAAACGAACCACAAACACTTGGCCTCTGAACTTGTTTAGACACTCAACGGTCCAGACGTATCATCGCTTCCTCTCGCTAATTCACGTCAGAGCTCAACACCGAAATTGCGAACGTCCAGCGATTGCTCCTACACTAAAGGTGCCAGCCCTGAAAGCTGTGGCTGGTCCTCATCTCCCACTGGTAACCTTTAAAACGAAACACAAACACTTGGCCTCTGAACTTGTTTACACACTCAAAGGTCCAGACATATCATCGCTTCCTCTAGCTAATTCACGTCAGAGCTCAACACCGAAATTGCGAACGTCCAGCGATTGCTCCTACACTAAAGGTGCCAGCCCTGAAAGCTGTGGCTCGTCCTCATCTCCCACTGGTAACCTCTCAAACGAACCACAAACACTTGGCCCCTGAACTTGTTTACACACTCAAAGGTCCAGACGTATCATCGCTTCCTCTTGCTAATTCACGTCAGAGCTCAACACCCAAATTGCGAATGTCCAGCGATTGCTCCTACACTAAAGGTGCCAGCCCTGAAAGCTGTGGCTGGCCCTCATCTCCCACTGCTAACCTCTCAAACGAACCACAAACACTTGGCCTCTGAACTTGTTTAGACACGCAAAGGTCCAGACGTATCATCGCTTCCCCTCGCTAATTCACGTCAGAGCTCAACACCGAAATTGCGAATGTCCAGCGATTGCTCCTACACTAAAGGTGCCAGCCCTGAAAGCTGTGGCTGGTCCTCATCTCCCACTGGTAACCTCTGAAACGAACCACAAACACTTGGCCTCTGAACTTGTTTAGACACTCAAAGGTCCAGACATATCATCGCTTCCTCTCGCTAATTCACGTCAGAGCTCAACACCGAAATTGCGAACGTCCAGCGATTGCTCCTACACTAAAGGTGCCAGCCCTGAAAGCTCTTGCTGGTCCTCATCTCCCACTGATAACCTCTCAAACGAACCACAAACACTTGGCCTCTGAACTTGTTTAGACACTCAAAGGTCCAGACGTATCATCGCTTCCTCTCGCTAATTCACGTCAGAGCTCAACACCCAAATTGCGAACATCCAGCGATTGCTCCTACACTAAAGGTGCCAGCCCTGAAAGCTGTGGCTGGTCCTCATCTCCCACTGCTAACCTCTCAAACGAACCACAAACACTTGGCCTCTGAACTTGTTTAGACACTCAAAGGTCCAGACGTATCATTGCTTCCTCTCGCTAATTCACGTCAGAGCTCAACACCGAAATTGCGAACGTCCAGCGATTGCTCCTACACTAAAGGTGCCAGCCCTGAAATCTCTTGCTGGTCCTCATCTCCCACTGGTAACCTCTCAAACGAACCACAAACACTTGGCCTCTGAACTTGTTTACACACTCAAAGGTCCAGACGTATCATCGCTTCCTCTCGCTAATTCACGTCAGAGCTCAACACCGAAATTGCGAACGTCCAGCGATTGCTCCTACACTAGAGGTGCCAGCCCTGAAAGCTGTGGCTGGTCCTCATCTCCCACTGGTAACCTCTCAAACGAACCACAAACACTTGGCCCCTGAACATGTTTAGACACTCAAAGGTCCAGACGTATCATCGCTTCCTCTTGCTAATTCACGTCAGAGCTCAACACAAAAATTGCGAACGTCCAGCGATTGCTCCTACACTAAAGGTGCCAGCCCTGAAAGCTGTGGCTGGTCCTCATCTCCCACTGCTAACCTCTCAAACGAACCACAAACACTTGGCCCCTGAACATGTTTAGACACTCAAAGGTCCAGACGTATCATCGCTTCCTCTCGCTAATTCACGTCAGAGCTCAACACCAAAATTGTGAACGTCCAGCGATTGCTCCTACACTAAAGGTGCCAGCCCTGAAAGCTGTGGCTGGTCCTCATCTCCCACTGCTAACCTCTCAAACGAACCACAAACACTTGGCCCCTGAACATGTTTAGACACTCAAAGGTCCAGACGTATCATCGCTTCCTCTCGCTAATTCACGTCAGAGCTCAACACCCAAATTGCGAACGTCCAGCGATTCCTCCTACACTAAAGGTGCCAGCCCTGAAAGCTGTGGCTGGTCCTCATCTCCC
Organism: Gavia stellata; assembly: GCF_030936135.1. Classification (NCBI taxonomy): domain Eukaryota; kingdom Metazoa; phylum Chordata; class Aves; order Gaviiformes; family Gaviidae; genus Gavia; species Gavia stellata. The sequence goes on along the minus strand of NW_026776702.1, from coordinate 669 downwards.
ACTGCTAACCTCTCAAACGAACCACAAACACTTGGCCTCTGAACTTGTTTACACACTCAAAGTTCCAGACGTATCATCGCTTCCTCTCGCTAATTCACGTCAGAGCTCAACACCAAAATTGCGAACGTCCAGCGATTGCTCCTACACTAAAGGTGCCAGCCCTGAAAGCTGTGGCTGGTCCTCATCTCCCACTGGTAACCTCTGAAACGAACCACAAACACTTGGCCCCTGAACTTGTTTAGACACTCAAAGGTCCAGACGTATCATCGCTTCCTCTTGCTAATTCACGTCAGAGCTCAACACCGAAATTGCGAACGTCCAGCGATTGCTCCTACACTAAAGGTGCCAGCCCTGAAAGCTGTGGCTGGTCCTCATCTCCCACTGGTAACCTCTCAAACGAACCACAAACACTTGGCCTCTGAACTTGTTTAGACACGCAAAGGTCCAGACGTATCATCGCTTCCTCTCGCTAATTCATTGCAGAGCTCAACACAAAAATTGCGAACGTCCAGCGATTCCTCCTACACTAAAGGTGCCAGCCCTGAAAGCTGTGGCTGGTCCTCATCTCCCACTGCTAACCTCTCAAACGAACCACAAACACTTGGCCTCTGAACTTGTTTACACACTCAACGGTCCAGACGTATCATCGCTTCCTCTCGCTAATTCACA